>NW_017731515.1:3185876-3201347 GCF_001890085.2 Hipposideros armiger
CAGCGGCTGCTCAGCTCGGGCTGACTCAAACCGCTGTTGCTCAGAGCTCAAACTCTTGAGCGAGCTCTTAACCAACTGAGCCACTCAGCCGGCCCGCATTTTTTAATACATGTCAAAAATTTTGTTCAATAAGGAACCAGTAAAATGTTATAGCTAGTTCAAAGTACTGCACATTTATAGGTAGATAAGGAATGATGAATTTACAAACAGCAATTGCATTCCACATGACAACTAATTTGCATTTCTATGTACAAAAACTATTTGCCTTATCAATTTTCTACAACTCACAAGTGTTGTAAATAGCTTAAAGACTATGAGAGGTGGAGACAGCCCTAGAAGGTACACTAGACAAGATATTGCCCATTTCAAAGTCATTCACACTTTTTTTGTGACAGTCACCCCACCCCTTTTATGTTGTGATCATAATAATCTCAAAAGATTATTCTTATTCCAAAAGAAGGCCAGTGTCATTAGGTTTGGCCTGATTATTTACATGGGTGCAGCAAGAATTTCAACTTGCCATGTAGGCCTTCTTACGTTGGCTCCACAAGCCTTGGCCCACCGTGCACTGAACAGCTGCTATCGTCACAACTTTCTATCTGGAAGTCTTCATGAAGAATCTCAAATTGGACGTTTAAAATCTTCTATTTTATGTTAGCCTGAGAGTAGGAAACCAAACCCATGAAGTGCTCTACCAGTTTTCACCTGCAATACTTAGAAACTTCGGTAAGCTCTGCTGTTGTCCAGATCTGTGCCTTACATTTAAACTAAGCTCCACAGAGTTTCAATAAAATTCAAAATGTTAAGAGAGAAGTCAGTCTTCAGATAATATCAGACCGAGACAACATATGAAATTCTATAACTTTAAAAAACAAAGCTTAGAATTTTGAGAAACTATTTCTATCCTCATTGTTCATATGAGAGAAATGCACTAAAACTCCATTGACTAAACGCTTGTTTGCCTGTTTGGAATAGTTGAACACTCACAGAGCTCTGTATAGATACTGTTATTCCCACTGTTAACAAAGAGGAAATGGAGGCAGAGTATAAATTCAGGTACAATACAGGCTCTCAAGCCACTGAGTTGGTTTTATAGTTGGGTTTAACTTTCTGAGTGGGAGAACCTCCTCTAATAGCCAACTATGTTGCCTGTCTCACTGCAGAATAAAGCGGTCCAGCCCTGGCCCCACTGGGTGTGGAAAGAAAGGGGAACACAGCTTTGCTGTCCCCTGCCTGTACCACCTGTTGGACAAGCCTGGCTCTACCCTGGGGAGGTCTGACAAAGCTGGAGTCCCATTAGGCTCCCCTACACCCCTGTCCCTCATAATTCCCACACATCCCATGACACAGCCGTGGTGGTCTTTGTAGAGGACTCTGCCACCTACAAAGCCTTTCCACAAACAGTTGCTCATTTATATACACAGGCAGCCTCCTGCCACAATAGGCTGTGTTTCAAGGGTCTACCTGAACAATGTTTGTTTGGAAATCTGTTATAGACCAAAATTTCACACAGAGGCAATGCTACTGGATTGAAGTTGTTTTCAGAACCTACAAATTTATATAATCTGTGGTAATCCATTAAAATTCCTCATCACCAACAAAAGGTGGTGGTAATATGGTTATGTGTGTAGGGGTGGGGTGGGGTATATCAATGAACTGAAAAGAGCATTTTATATTTTAACAAACAATTTTAATTTCTTGTTTGGCTATGCAGCTTTTATATCTATATGTTAAATGATTCTTTTATTTCTGAATAATTTAAAGAAATGTTAAAAAATACATGTTTAGATCTTATTTTGTGTGACTCCTCAGAAGTCCAAACACACTTGGCCATCTGGGTGGATGCCAGCACCCTGGCACCATACACACCCTGTGAGAGGCCCAGCACTCCACACTGTCTCATGTCAACAGTCTGGCTGTTGCTTTAAGGAATCAGAAACCTGCTCCCTGCTGCAAGTGTCAATGCGGCCCCATCCCCTCCACGCTGACATGTCCCTGCTTTCCCACCTCCCCTAAGGGAGAGCAGTGCAGGGAAGTGAGGTGGGTGATAGAGAAACAGAGACATGGCACTCTAGGCCAGCTTCTCTGCCTGCCACTTCTTTTTTTTTTTCTCAAGTCTCAAAGATGGATGATCTGATGAGTTTTCCTGCCTCCTTGGTTGATGGTAGACCCCAGTCTCTCGCCTTACGTTCCCGAAGCAGGCAAACAGTCAGCTCTTTTAAAGTTTATAAGGATTTGTATTCGTGGTAATAATCGGTAACAACTAGGGGGTTGAAAGACACACCACAGAGCCCAGGTTTTTTTTCCCAACTCTTTCCATGTTCTTGTAGATTTAGGTAAGGGAGACGTAAGTGCTGTCCTCCTAGGAAGCTTTCCTTGACCCCCTAGTCTGGACAGGGCCCAGCCTCTGTGTGCCCCCAACTCTGTGGTCAGTTCTTTATCTATCTACTCATTCCTCTCCTCTGCTTATCACCCAGGGACCCCTTAGGGCAGGCCCCTAGCATGGGGCCTGGCCCAAAGCAGGTGCTCGTAAGTTATTTATAAAAAGGGTTTGTGGCAAGAAAATTCCTTTGAAGTTTGGGTATAAGACATCTTGATGGAGTTGTTGAAGGTGAAGGAGATACAGATGGAGGGAAGGGAAAGGGAGAGGCTAGACTGATGAGAAAGAAAGGATCTCTGAAAGGTGTAGGTGAAAAAAGGATACAGGGATGCCACTGCCAAGATGAACCCCGAACTGAAGGTGGGTATGAGAAAGAAGTGGTCTCCAGGAAGCCCACCTGACTGAGGCCAGCACATCAGTGGAAACAGGAGAAAAGGGAAGGGGATAGAGCCCCAAATTGGTGATGGGGAAGGAAAAGAAAAGACATATAAGGGTTGATAATATGACCACAGCTCCACGGGGCCGATGGCAATTCCATGGGGAGAGGTTCATATGTGAGGAGATATAAGACAGGGGTGAACTGGGACTGTCTGTATATATAACTATGAGCAAAACTCTCCGAAATAGTAAGAACATGGGTGCTCCTGCCCAATTCTCCAATAACACATAAAGCACTTACCATGAATTGAATGAATTACAATTGTGTTTATTATCAGGAGTTTTCTTGGAGGGAGCATGAAGCCGTGGAGATTTTTCACATCGGCAAAATATCCAACATATCTACTCTGGAAAACAAAAGAAAACTCAAGTTAAGTGGAGATGAAAAGTCTAAAGTCAGCATTTCTGATTTTTTTTTTTTTACATAGAGCATAAGGAGAGTAATTAATTAAGGAAACATTTAGTACCATTATATAACTAGGCATTTTTATGGATGTTGACTCACGACCTTAGAAAAACATGCTGTAGGGAAGTAATAAGAAGGGAGCCAAGTGTTGCTAACAGGCTGCTATGATCGAGACAGAGCTAACCAGAACCAACAAAACAGCTACAACGTCACAGCGAGATGCAGTTACCTGCAACTGGGAACAAATCTACCTGAGGGTGGAAGCTTAGTTGTGACTGAATTAAAGGAAGGTTTGTGGTTTGGTGGCGAGCAGCCTCCTAGGCATGAGAGAATGGCAAAACTCAAGAGGAAGACCTTCATAGGCCAGTGGTAGACACATATCCTTCTCCTGTCTCTGCCAGGTAGAGTTTCTTCACTTTCCATTTCCCCAATTCTATTTTTGCTAGGAAGCCCTGGCAGTTCTTTTAGCCTAGTCCTTTTCCTATGGCAAGCTGCTCACTTTTCTTGAGTTCTGGTACTGAATCAACTGGACTTAAACGTTCACAGACTCTTCCCCACCCTTTAGGAAGTGTTAATAAAATTAACTGCCATACCTTCCACTGGCCAGTAAAGGGAAAGGCTCATGCAAGTTCTTAACTCAGGGTGGGTAAAATGTAGTTCATATAGAATGGCTGGCAGCGCAGGGTCACAATGTGATGGTATCTGAGAATTGCCACCCTACACAGAAGGAACTCTGTCTGGGGGCCTTGCCAACGTCGCTCTCCAACCTGGGGCCAAGTCCCTGCTCTGCTGTCTCAGTGAATCAGAGGAGATTCTGTTGTAGCCTTGGGGATGCCAGATCTGAACTAAAATTAGAGAAACTGTGCACGACTGCAGAAGAAATGAGGAAGGGAAGCTGTACAAGGAAAGTCCTTGAAAGTGTTACATCTAACACCCCCCGTGGCTCCTGCCACCAGGTGCTCTACCTTCCACTTAAGGTTTGTAACCCACCATGGTCCTCAAATGGCTTTGCTATTCCTCTTCCCCCACTACCGCCTACAACAACAGGGACCTGTTGCAAGAGGTAACACAACCAACTTATACAGAGCGTGCCAAAAAAACAGATACACATTTTTAAGAAAGGAAAAATCTATATTAAAATTGTAATACTCAATATATAGCGGTAACAGAAGATGAATACAAGTCACGTGTGTACATTTTTTTGGCACCCCCGGGATTTAGCAAGCACTCACTACGAACAGAAGAGACACTGAGACACTGTATAAGGCACTTAGGGACATCTAAGGTGGAAACATGGGTAAGACATGGCCTTGCCTGCAAAAGGGGTAGAGAAGTCACCACTGCATGTATTAATAGCTACAGAATAATGTAACCTAGTCCCTGAAGGAAACACCAAGGGCTTAGAACAGGGATTGGCAAACTGCGGCTCGCGAGCCACATACGGCTCTTTGGGTACATACATGTGGCTCTGAAGTAAAATTGAAAATGAAAATAAAACTAGCTTAGTTTCATTTATAAAAATTTTAAAGGATGTGATTCACATTATGGTGATTTCATTTGTTTTATGGCTCTCAAATAATTTTTAAATTATTTTAAAATTTAAAATAATTTAAATTTTTGTGAGGGGCAGAATTGACTCTTCTGTCTCAAAAAAACGCCTGGGCTAGAAGAACTGAAAGAGAAGACTACTTCAGGCTAGGAAACGAAAGGGGCTCCGGGAAAAGGGGCCCATGTAAGCAATGGCATGTGAGTGTCAAGTGCTGACGGGCTGGGAAACAGCAAACAGTCCACATCTGTTAGCATGTGGAACGTGTGAATGCCCATAGTGGAAGAAATGGAAAAATCAAATCAGAGATCTGAAGTGCCAGGTTAAAACATTTATACCTGTTGCCATTGGGAATCAGAAGCCATTATGGATTTTAAGCATGGAAATGGCATGCATGATTAGAGCTGAGCTGGGCTTCAGTAAGTTCATGTGTTACTTTTAGCCTATGGCCTATGGCGCTCTTTTTTTTTTTTGTGGTTGTTTTTCTTTTTGCTTGGATATGGCAGAAAAGTTTCAGGGGATAAGGCTGAGTTCTTTTTTTCCCCAAACTAAATGTCTGGAGCCAGCAGTTACAGTGTTCCGCTAACAAGGCCAAAGGTGTCAATTCAGCTTGTATCTGTTCGCCCAAAGAAAACTTTCATTCACAGCCACATCCATTCTACTTAAGAATTCCCAGTCAGCTCTCACTTCTGTTTGAGGGGTAATATAGATGAGAAGCTGTGCACAGGATGGCAAACACCCAGCTTCAGAGTCTGACAAATCTGGATTTGAGTTCTTGGTTTAAAAAGTTAATTTCCCTGAACCCCAATTTCCCAATCTGTAAAATGGGAATCATCATGGAATCCACTCACCGAGTTATTGAGAATATTAAATGAGATCATGAATGTAAAACCCTTAGCATGGTTTAACAAAGTCTAGAATGTTGTAAGCTCTATAGGATGAATGATCTGGTTTCTGCTATAAACAAATTATCAGGTATTAAAAAAGAGAGTCGGGAAACCTATAAACTACAAGAAACTTAAGAGCTATAGCAGCCAAATGAAACATGTGGCCCTTGTTAGAAACAAACTAAATTTTAAAAAGATTTAAGATAATTATGGAAATTTAAACATGGACTAGACATTTGATATTATTAAGATACTATCATCATATTTTTAGATATGATAAATGGTTTTAATAGTCTTTATGTTAGATGTCAATACTAAAATACTTGTGGGATAGAATGATCTGTTGGCTGGAATTTCCTTCAAAATAATCCAGATTTAGAGAAAGAAAGGAGAGAGAGAGAGAGAGAGAGAGAGAGAGAGGAAAGAGGAAAGAATGGATGAAACATGGTTGTCCACAAGATGAAGTGATTGTTGAAGTGGTGTGATGAGTACAGGGGATTTATTGTATGATTGTCTCAACTTTTTATGTTTAAAATATTCCATAATAAAATATTTTAAAGAAAAAATAGGGCAATAGCATATATTTCACATGGATTATCTGAGTATTAAATCAGATAATATATGTACAAGTGCAATATAATAGTGTATAATAGTGTCTGGTATTTAATAGGTTTTTGAAATATGTTAATTTCCCCTTTTCTTTCTCTTTCAAAATACAGTCCCCACCTCATCTCTGTGTCTCTCTGTCTTTTTCTTTCTCTCTCTCTCTCTCTCTCTCTCTCTCTCTCTCTCTCTCTCTCTCTCACACACACACACACACACACACACACACACACACACATGGTGTTGAACTGCAAGGGTTGAACTGCCCTAGTCAGGGATTGTGAAGGACTCAGTTCCTCTCTACAGGAAATACATGCCTGGTGATAGTCTTCAGGGTTCTGGAACCTTAGGAATTGGATCTTCCTGCTTTGGGAAGGGAATAAACTCCTGAACTCTGTAAACAATAACCAATACAAAATGGAAAGCAGGATGCTCTGGGGAGAACCTAATGTTTGCAAAGCTCATGCAGCGCCTGAGATGTGACTCTCAGCCTCTGGGAGGGATCAAGGCCTGTCACAGGCACCCAAGTGCTGCTGCCTAATCACCAAAGGAGAAGAGTCTAAAATGAAACCAAATAATAGGTGTCGATCTGAACCCAACTCTCCAGAGGACCCCTTTAAAAAAAAAAAAAAACTTACCTGCGAAGGAGTTTCTACTCCCTGGAATTTACTACTGGTGGTGGTATCTGTTCGTCGTTCTCCAAAATAACGAAGGCTCTCCTATAGAAATGGGGACAATTCAATCATGGTCCATCTGCACTTTCCTCTCCTGTATAAAGCATTCTTAAAGTTTCTAAGGGCACATTCTTTCCCTAAGTTAGCGGTCTTTGGGCAGACGCTACCCAAAATAACAAAATTAACAAAGCCACATCAAGTCCTGCTCTCATTCAAAAACACATAAAGACATGGAATTTTAGAGCTGGAAAGACCTCAGAGATCATTGGGTCCGTCTTCCTACCTCTCCATTTTACAAATGGAGAAGACTGAGACCCAAAGAAAACCAAGTGACCTGTCACGGAAACGTATGCAGCCAGCTAGTGACAGCACAGGCCGGAAGTGCAGGTCTCTGGCTCTCAGCCTAAGGGTCTGGATCAATGGCTTTCAAACTTTTTATTTTTAAAGATACAATCCACATTAATAAACCTAGGAGACACACACACACACACACACACACACACACACACACACACATAATGGAAACAAAGTTTCACAGAATGATATTTACCTCTTGATATTTTCTAATGTATTCCATTTTATGAAAAAAAAATACTAGTCACAACCCAATAAGCTGATTTTACAACTCTCTGATAGATTGTGATCCATAGTTTGAAAAATAGTCCTAGCACATCCATTTTCATAACTTGTGTGTCTCCAATTAGAGAAAGAGAAGATGGTGGAATTAGTGTGTTGGGCATTGGGCGTAACCCACAGCATCTCTTAACTGTAGGCCAAGTGGGGAGCAGAGCTGCTGGGCCTGTGTCCTCTAAGAGGTAACTTCTCAGCAAGATCATAGCAGAAAAAAAGACTGAGGCCCCTGCTTGAAAAGGTAGAAACAGCACCCCCCCCTCCTGTTTTCTCAGAAGTTTCCAGGGGGCACAGACCCCACTGATACTGACTATGCAAAGATAACAACATTCAGGAGACACTTGGGTCTGAGTTGGAAAATGCTGTCTTTTATCTACCGAGCGCTTCTAAGGATGTTCAAGGTCTTTTAGAGAACTAACGTCATCAGTCTTGATAGTATCCATGTGAGAAAGGAGGAAGTCCTGTAACGGGTGAGAGTAACAACAGGGCGGGACTAGCTGAGATGGGCAAAGCATCTTCATTGCTGAGTTTTTTTGCACTTGTATAACTCGGCCTTATTCACCTCACCTTAATCTTGTCCCTATTGGGTACTGTCTTTATTTAAAATGCTGATATTGTATACATCATGGATTTTTTTTGCATTAATTTTGTTGTTTTTTTAAAATATTGCATTAGAACATTATTTATCTTATATTAATTATAAAATTTTTGGCATTTTCCTAAATCTATGCCCAAGGTAAGTGTCTCACTGACCTCATCCTAGTGCTGGCCCAGAGTAAGAGGTACCGAGGTCAGTCACTAACTACACAATTTAAATAAGGAAGTATTAAAACCAGGATTTCCAATAACAGCCTCTCCAATTATAATTCCATTAAGTACCATGACTCAAAGACTCATCTTATCCCACCAGTGATGTTTCAAAACTAGCAAATTCAATCAGCCTAAGACAAAGTTTGTAGGAACATCTTTCATACCTCTGCAGTTAAAAATATTTCAGCGGCAATAAGGCAGGCACAAACCATAGTTCCGGTTCTTCCTAGAAAAGGAAAGTATTTAGTTCAGAACCGTTGCTCGTGGTAGTACTTGGCATAAAAATACTCAGAAATATTCACTGTTCTTTTTGGGTTGGTTTTCTTTCACTCCGAAAGTGCTCAGAAAATTTCAATTCAGAAAATTTCAATTCAGAAATAGTCACCACTATTTCACTGCTCTGATGATCTACCTGGAATTCTTCCTCACCGCGGGCATGAATGCGCATGCGCTAGAATATGCTGTTCTTGAATTAGGGTTGCTGGGGATTGCAGTCACCGACAGAGGCAATCACCTTTGCTCTATGACTCTGATGCTAAAGAGCTACTTACCAGTTCAGAATTGATTACACACCCTGATTTTCTAACTAACATCAATAAAAGAACGTGGTTAGAGAGCCTGCCGAGTGGCACTTTGGTTAAGAGCTGGCTTGGGATGCCAGAGGGCTCCGGTTTGGATCCTACATGAGGGCCAGTGACACTGCCCTCCACAGCTAAGATGCTGAACAACAGCTCAACCTGGAGCTGGGCTGCTGTGAGTCGCCGGCTACGGCGTAGGCTGCAGCCCCTGTGCAGTGGGTTGCCATGGGCTACCGTGTGTAGCCAGCAGCCAGCGTGAGCGGCCAGCAGCCGCAGTGAGCGGCCGTCCAGAAGCCGGCGACTGATCTGCCTTGCCCGGGAAGAGCGCAATGATGGTGCCAACTTGGGCCAGTGAAGCAACGTCCTCCACAACTAGACTGAAGAAGGACAGCAACTTGTCTGTTCCCCTTCCCCCAATTCCCCAGCACTATTCCCCTCCCCCAATTCCCCAATAAAATCTTTAAAAAAAAGAAAGAAAGAAAAAGAATGTGGTTAGAACCCAAAACACCATCTAGCGTTTGCAATACCCATTATTTGTTCCGTTTTAGTTTTTAATTGTGTTACAAAACATACACAAGAGAACAGCATAATGAACCCCTTTATACCTGGTTCCCCAGATTCTATAATTATCACATTATATTGTTGTACTTGTTTAATTTCCCGCTCTTCCTCCCTCCCTCTCTCCTTCTTCTACAGCATGTTAAAGCAAATCCTTGATTTCATGTCATTTTACCCTCAAAGTTCTTATGTTTTATTCCAATTTATATTTTTGTCCTGCCATACAAAATTTGAGTTAAAAATATGTTGCTTTTTAAAATTTCTACAATGATCTGTAGCTTTTGTCTTACCAGTATATGCTGAGCTTATTTTATATAATTCTAAATGTATCCTTTTAACTTGAATGCACTTTATTTTCTATTCTATCCTTTTTTTATGACTACTAAACTTATTTTTCAACCCATAGTTTAAAGAACATTATTCTAAGCCAAGTACTTCCAAAGAGGACTTTGTACCATCGCGTGCTATGATAAATAAAAATTTCTTGCTGAAGGACGCTATTGACCATTAGCAAACTGGCTCTCAGTTGTATAGACTATTTTTTATTATTATTTGTTATTATTATTAGTTTCAGGTGTACAAAACAATGCAATAGTTATGCTTTTCACCCCTCACAAAGTGACAACCCCCCACCTCCAATCCACCGCCACCCCCACCCCTGATATCATACATATCTTCAGTTGTATAGACTATTAACATTTCAGTTTGGGAGGACATCTCTGTGTCTCTATAACTGATATTTGCCCATCTGAAAACACTTTTGCAGATTTCATATCCTTGTGGCTGTGGATATGTACAACTGCAGACAGAGTAGATGTCCTCTCATTCAGTCAAGTCAGGTACAGCAGGAAATCATAAAAATGTTATTACCTTTAAATTTTTATTTTAACTTAAAACATAAATGTACATTTGTTCACTAAATTTCTAATATTAGACAAAGGTTTTAACTTTTTAAGTATGAGCCACCCCTTCCCTCCACTCCCCATTTGGAGTTCTTTCTTGGAAAGGCCAGGCCCATGGTATAAACCATTGCATCACCTATCATTTCTAGTTTCAGATTATTTAAAGCAATCTAGGTACAAGATTATTTAAAGCAATCTAGGTACAGAAGCCTTCTCGTTATTTCTACTGGTATTTTTCTCCCAGTGTTTTACAATAGTCTTGCACTTAAGTCAGCTGCAGTTTTGGTTGTAGCCACTCAACTTCATTGAATCTTCCTGAAACATTCAACTTAGGTTTCATAAAACTATAACTCTGTTTGCTTTGACATTTTACAGATCTACAAAATACTTGATTGTTTGACATAAATATAATAACAAGTGGAACTAGCAGACACTGGTGGAAGTAGAAACATATAGGCATAAGAGGAGCTTATTAGCTGTAATTTTTCAACATGCTGATGGCTACCAATAGGTGAATTTATAGAGGGAATATTCACAGATCAAAAGACAGTTTGCAATCGTCTCAATAAATGCAGGAAAAGACATTCACTAAAATTCAGTATATATTCATAATTTCAAAAATTAAAGAAAATTAAGAAACTTCCTTAACTTGATGAATGGACTCTACTAAAATAGCTACCAGGTACATCATATTAATGATGAAGTATCAATAGTGTTTCCTCTAAAGCCAAGAACTAAACAAAAATATCCACAACTCACTGCTTCTATTTAACACTATAATTCAGGGCTTAAACAATATAGTTAGATAAGAAAAAGAAACAAAATGTTTAGGGATAAGAAGAACAGAGGAAACAAACTTAGAAAAAATCAAATAAGCCTATAGACCAGCGGTTCTCAACCTTCCTAATGCTGCTACCCCTTAATACAGTTCCTCATGTTGTGGTGACCCCCAACCACAAAATTATTTTCATTGCTACTCTATAACTGTAATTTTGCTACTGTTATGAATCGTAATGTAAATATTGTTTTGTTTTCCGATGCTCTTAGGCGACCCCTGTGAAAGGGTCGTTCGACCCCCAAAGGGGTCGCGACCCACAGGTTGAGAACCGCTGCTACAGACCAACTCCTAAAAGCAACTGTAACAGTTTAGGAAGATTACTAGATATATATGTATATAAAAAAATCAATAGCTAAATGAAGGATACAGGTTGAAATCTCTAGAGTAATTACAAAAGGTATATAAGAGGAGTATATGACTTCCAAGCTAATGGTGGTAGGTGGGAGGAAGGAATTATATTGCAAAAAATTCAATCAAACCAAAATAAAAGATCAGTAAGAACATAGAAGATTAAAAAAACAATTAGCCAATGACTTAATGGACATATTTAGAATATTTTTCACAACAATGCATAATACATTTTCTTTTCAAGTGTACAGAAAACATTTGATAAAATTGACCAAATTCTGGGTATAAAACAAGCCTAAACAAATTTCAAAGAACTAAAAAAAATGTAATAGAAATCAATAACTAAAAAATAATTACAAAATCCCCATATGTTTGAAAATAAGAAAGTATATGCCTACATAACCCATGAGTCAAAAAAAAAGGACAATGGAAATTAGAAAATATTTTGAACTAAATAATAATAAAAACACTACATATAAAAACTTGTGGGATGAAGTTAATGCAATTCTTAGAGGGAAATTTATAGCTTTAAATGCAAAATAGAAAAGAAAAAGGTTAAAAATATATGAGTTGATCATCTATCTCAAGGAGTTAGGAAAACAACAACAAATTAAACCAAAGAAAATGGAAGAAAAAAAAACACTAAAGATAATAGTAATTCATGAAATAGAAAACTAATAAACAATAGAGATGATCAATAAAGCCAAAAAAAGAAGTAATTTGAAAGGACTAATAAAACTGATAAATCCCTGGTGAGACTAATCAGAGAGAGAGAGACAGAGAAAGAGAAAGACAGAGAGAGAGAGAACCATGAAAGTAATATAAGGAATGAAAAAGAAAATAACACTGTAGACATTAGAATGAGATAATATTTTGAAAAATTTGTTGCCAAGACATTTGAAAATTTAGAGAACATGGGTGAATGCTTGGAAAAATACACCCTACCAAAACAGGCAGAAGAAATAAAATTATAAATAATCCTACATCTAATAAAACTGAACCATAATTTTAAAACTTCCCTACAGAGAAACAGGCCAATTTCCACATTGAGGCCAGTGTGGCTTCATTAGTGAGTTCCACCTTACATTTAAGGGGAAAAAATGTCAACTTACACGAATTCATCCAGAGAATTAAAAAAAAAGAGGAACTATACCCTATTTTGGTCTATGAAGCAAAATTTGAAAAGAATATTATGAGAAAAGAAAATAACAGCCAACCTTACCTCATGAGATGGATAAAAAAGAAAACCTTAAGGAAATATAAACAGAATCCAGCAATTTATTAAAAAACAAGACAGCACAACAAAATTGTATTTATTTTAAGAATACAAGGTTGGTTTACCACATGATAATCAATCACTGTAATCAACCAGATTAATAAAGGAGAAAATCATATTATCATCTTAAAGACTCAGAAAATGCTTCTGATAAAATTCAACATCCATTTATGATAAAAACAGAAAAAGAAAACCTCGTAGCTAATTAAAGGAATTTCTTAATATGATAAAGAAAATCTAACACACACACACACACACACACACACTCCTTAAAGTAATTGGTGAGACACTGAAAGCTTTTCCTTTGAAAGCAGGAACAGAACAAGGATGCCTGCTATAACCACTTCTAATTCAACACTGTACTGATGGCTCTAACCAGTGCTAGGGGGAAAAAGAACTGAAAAGGAAAAAATAATATTCATCATTTTTACAAAATATAATTGTTTACCATAAAATCCAAAAGAATTTACAGATAAATTAGTAAAATTAATAAGAGTTTAGTGAAGTTGTTAATAGCAAGGTTAACAAAATTAATCACATTTAGAGCAATAACAAAAACATTCAGAAAATAAAAAATTTAAGGGATATAATTTATAATAATATCAAAAATACCTAGGAATAAATCTAACCAAAAATATACAGTTTTCTATGCAGAAAATGAAATAAGCATTATAAAGAGAGGCTGAAGAAGACCTAACTAAATGAGGCAATATCTCCATTCATGGATGCAAGATTCAGTATTGTAAAGATTTTAGTTTTCCTCAGTCTACAGATTCAATGTAATTCCAAACAAAATTCCACCGTGTGTGTGTATGTGCGTGTTTGAGTGTGTGTGTGTGTGTGTGTGTGTGTGTGTGTGTGATTTGACTAGCTGATTCCAAAATTTATATAGAAATGTAGATTTAAAAATCCCAGACAATTGTGAAGAACAGCAAGATGGGTAGACTCTTGTGACTGGAAATTAGGAATATTAGAAAGCTATGGTAAGTAAAATAGCTGTGCAAATGGCAGACAGAAAGAGCAATGAACAGAATAGAAAATTCAGAAATAGACCTATTTCCCAAAGAGCAGTAAAGAAATGAAAGTCTTTTCAATCAGTGGACTGAAACACTTGAATAGCCATATGGAAAAAGATGAAACTTGACCCCTTCCTCACATCACACACAAAAAACAATTTTAAATGGGACAAACCTTCATAATATAATATAGGAGAATATCTTTTAAAACTCATCAGGACATAAAAGCACTAATGTTATAAAGAGAAAAAACGATATATAGGACATTGACTATGTTAGAACTAAGAATTTCTGTTAACAAAATGATACTCATAATAGACAGAAAAGGCAAATCACAGAGAAGAAAAGGTTTCTTGTAATACATATAACAAATAACAGAGTTGAAATCCAGGATACATAAAGAACTCCTACAAGTCAACTGGAAAAAAATAATCCAAGAGAAAAATGGACAAGGAAATTAAACAGATACTTCACAAAAAAGGATATACAAGTGGCTAATAAACCTATGAAAACTTTCTCAATCTTATTAGTAATCATAGAAATGTAAATAAAAGCCATCATGAGATACAAGTGCATACCCACACAATAGCTAAAAATAAAGACAGAATCCAAGTGTTGGTAAAGATGTGGAATACTTGGAACTTTCATACATTGCCAGTGAAGAGTAAACTGGTGCAACAGTTTTGGAAAACAGATGGCATCATCTATTAAAGTTTGAGATTCATTACCCTAAAACATAACAATTTTAGTCCAAGGCATATACTCAATAGAAATGTAGGCACATATGCAACAGAAACATGTATTTCATAGCAGCATTATTTATAATAGTGCTGCATTATTTATAATTGTTTCCAACAATCCAAATATCATAGAACAAACCATACGGAACTGTCCAAATATAACAATCCAAATATAATAGAAAAAAGGTTTCCATTTGCAGTAGCAATACGCCTAGGAAAAAATTTAACAAAAGATATGTAAGACCATCATGAAGAAAAGTATAAAATACTATTGAAAGAGACAAGATAATTCAAATAAGTAGAAAAATATTCAGTATAATACAATATTGCAAAGCTGTCAGTTCTTTCAAATTAATCTATAAATTCAACACCATTCCATTAAGAATCCTAACCGTAGTTTACTGTAGAACTTGACAAAATGATTCTAAAATTAAATGTAATAAGAGCCAAGAAAAGTCTGTCTTTATCAAGATATATTACAAAGCTATTAAAGTTATAATAGTGTTGTATAGAGAACTCAGAAATAGTTCCAAACATTTATGAAAACTTGGTATGTGACTGAGGAAGGATTACAAGTCAATGAGGAATAAATGAGCATGCAATATATGGTGTTAGGACAGTTATCTATCCATATGGAAAAAAACACCTCCCTCCTAAATTTCAATTAGATTAAAGACCCACATGTAAAAAATGAAACTTTAATATTTTCTAAGTAGAATATCTTCAAACTACTTTAGTGTACAGATTGATTTTTTTTCTTTTAAAGATTGTTATTGGGGAATTGGGGGGATGGGAACAGACAAGTTGCTGTCATTTTGTTCTTCAGTCTAGTTGTGGAGGA
>NW_017731515.1:3203619-3209431 GCF_001890085.2 Hipposideros armiger
TCAGACACAGATGAGGACAAGCTAATGGTTGGGAGTTTTGACAGTGATGAGGAGTTGTATGAATTTTATGATAAATAAAACTTGAGTTCAATAACTTTATGTAATACATTTTTTTTCAAATTTCGGGCCCCAAAATTAAGGTGCGTTTTATACATGGGAGCATCTTATATACGGGGAAATATGGTATTTTGATTTGTTTAATGGGCCTTACTTTACTTTTCTAGCAGACTACTCATTACATTATGGTAGGGTAGTTAGAAATCTCAGAGCAGAATTAAATGTGGCCAACAATAATGCTTGCCTTCTGAAAATGTTTATTTGATATATACAAAGAGGAAAAATCAAGAGAGACAGAGTAGTAAGCTGGAATATAATCTGTTCTACAGGGTTTTGTTTTATTTTCATGCAGGGCCCTGCTCTCCTCACACACCACTCCTTGTGGGTTAGAGAACACATTTGTTGAATTGTCTTCAAAACACAAGCTGGCAAGAAGAAATTTTTTTACCTAATACCATTAGAGTAGACTCTTCCTAAAATGGCTCCATCTTCACCCTAGCCTCCTGCCTCCCTCACAGGGCACTTTGTGCTGGTGAAGTATCTTTTCCTACCAAATAGGGCTAGCGCAAGATGGAGATGTTTTAACTCACTTCCCAGCACCACCACCACCAAATACTTATGATTAAATGAAATATAAAAACTGAATCATCTTCTTATATGCAGTGATCTGTTTTCTATCTATAGTAGCAAAGTATCTAGTCACATACGTACTGCATAGATTGTAGACTTGATAGTGGTTTCTATGCTTGGTATCCAGGAACCGCACAACTTCCTAAGAAAGATGGACACACATACCTTATATATACACACATGGTGCCAACACAACCTATTTTCTAGGAGTAACTTAAAATGATTATCACCTTTTATTCACTGGTTCCTCATTTAGCACCTTTTAGGGGAGATTCAAGTAACATGAGGCTATGTACTTTCCAAGTCACAGCCAACCCACTGATGGTTTTCAAGTAACCCACCAAGTTGTGCTTGGCTACTCCGATTCGTCTCTACTATAAATATACATGGCTTAAGGAAATTAAATGGTTAACTAGTTTAAGTAAATTTGTTCCGAATTATTAATTCACAGTCATATATGGTTCTTATCTAGACCTAATTCTGATTAGATATGCCTTTTAGATAATGATCTGGATATTACAATCTACCTAAGCACTATTTAAATAACTAAATGTAAAAAAAATATATGGTATGATTGTGTGTGTGTGTGTATATGCATGACAGAAAAAGATAAACACATTGTATCAAATTTTAGATAAGTGGTGGCAATATGGAGACTTTTTTAAAGCCCATCTGTGTTTTCTTATTTTTTTTAAATGAATGTGTATGTGTATATATGTATATGTATATACATACAATGTGTATACATACATAACTTGTAAAATAAGAAATAGTGGTTATTATTGAAAATACAGTTAATATCACCACACTAATACATTTCCAGCAAAATTATCCATTTGAAACACACACACACACACACACACACACACACACACACACACACGCATGCATGTGTCTCAGTGCAATAACAAACATGACTATAAAAAAGCTCAAAAATTGATTAGTATAATACCCTCAGGGCAATGTTTACTGGCTTAATAGTGAGAAAAATCAAGGTATCAAACTGATCAATTTGTTAATTGGTTATCCCTATCAACAGGAAATACTAAGTCAAAAAGATAAACATTCTGAGCCTGCACAGTACTCGTATATACATCAAATAGTCTTATATACATAAAAAATTTATGGATGCCTTACACCAAAATAAAATCCAGATGGACTGAGGAATCAAATATAAAAAGCCACAAATACCTCTAAGAAATTTAAGTGAACATTAGTCAGTTCTTAGGATGAGGAAGAACTAAGTGTTAAATCAATGGAAGATCAACAGAGTAGGTTTGACTCCATAAAAATTTGAAATTTCTATTTTTAAAATGCCACAGTATAACATATAACAGGGGAGAAGATTTTGAATGGATGGGGATTATGCCTATTATAATGTATAAGCTAGCTATACTAATATAAACTAATAATTCATTAATAATAATGTGAATTATACTCCATCATCCTATAGATAAATGGGCCAAAGACATAAATGAATTCACAAAAGAAAAAATCCAACTGACTTAACAATCTCCATAGATATTCACCCTTTCCAATACAGAAGTCAAAACAACACGATGTGCCATTTTCACTCATTAAATTAGCCCTTTCCTTTTTAATGAGAAAATCCAATGCTGGCAAATATGGCATGAAAATAAGACCTTTGATTTATTGCTGGTACAATCCCTTGGATTTGGCGATATATAGTAAGGACCCTAAAAAATATTCATACTCTTTAAACCAGAGAATTTCACTCCTAGTAATCTATCTACAATAGAAAAAGCGTTATGCCTGTGTCTTTATGTCTGCTTTGCTGTGTTGATAATCACGACACCTAAATATCCAACATTAGATGTTAATTACAGCACTAATGAAATATCATGAAATCATTAGACTACTGTCCTGAAACCTTCATTCTCTCAACAAGTAAACATTTCACTGTGGTTAATGTATGTGCAGCCTTCTTTAGTATACCCACATATAAGGATAGTATTTGCTTTTTTATGGGAATTTTAATGTCCCTGAATGGTTTAACTTCAGGAACTTTTAAAATCACCTTTAGCCAACAGACATATGAAAAAATGCTCAATCTCACTAATCATTAGAGAAATGCAAATAAAAACAACAGTGAAATACCACCTCACTCCACAATGGCTATCATCAATAAATCAACAAACAACAAGTGCTGGTGAGGTTGTGGGGAAAAGGGAACCCTGGTGCACTGTTGATGGGACAGCAGATTGATGCAGCTACATGGAAATCAGTATGGAGGTATCTCAAAAAACTGGAAATGGAACTACCTTATGACCCAGCAATTCCACTCTTAGGTATCTATCCAGAGAAATCCAAAATGCTAATTCAAAAAAATATATGAACCCTTATGCTTACTGCAGCATTATTTACAATAACCAAGACCTGGAAACAACTGAAATGCCCATCAGTAGACGACTAGATTAAGAAATTGTGGTATATTTATACAATGGAGTATTACTCTGCTATAAAGAAGAATGAAATCTTACCATTTGCAACAATATGGATGGACCTAGAGAATATTATGTTAAGTGAAATAAGTCAGAAGGAGAAAGACAAATACCATATGATCTCACTTATATGTAGAATCTAAAGAACAGAATAAATGAGCAAACTAATCAGAAACAGTCTCAGAGACATAGAGAAAAAACTGATGGTTGCTACATGGGATGGGGTGGGGATGAGGGAGAAGGTGAGGAGATTAGAAAGCACAAATTGGTAACCACAATATTGCCATGGGGATATGAAAGATAGTTCAGGGAATATAATCAATAATAATAATGTTGTAAAGATTTTCTAGGGTATCAGATGGACACTTGTCTTGTAAGGGAGACCACTTCATGGATAGTGTAGATGCCTGACCATTGCACTGTACACCTGAAGCTGAAGCTGAATAATACTGAATGTCAACTGTAAATATATATATNGTAGCCCATGGCAACCCACTGCCACAGGGGCTGCAGCCTACGCCACCGCCACCTGTGACTCATGGCAGCCCAGCTCCAGGTTGAGCTGTTGTTCAGCATCTTAGCAGTGGAGGGCAGTATCACTGGCCCTCATATGTGGGATCCGAACCGAGGCCCTGTGGCGTCCCAAGCCAGTTCTTAACCATCGCGCCACTCAGCCGGCCCCAGATTGATTTCTTAAATGTGACAGAAAAGCATGAGTAACGTACAAAAAAAGATTGATAAATTTCACAATGTATATTACAAACTTCTATATGACAAAATAAATCATAATCAAATTTAAAAGACAACAGTGGGATAAAATATTTGCAATATAAGCTACTAGCAAAAAAATTAGCATCCAGATTATTTAAATAAGTTCTATAAATCAATAATAAAATATTTTGACTATCATACTACTGGTCATGTGCAGGCACCAAACAATGAAAGCAAAACCAATATAAATGAAAACATGAAAAAAAGATGCTGCTCTGGTGCATACTAATTCAATATCAGACTTCCAAACAATCCTAAAGGAAAATCAACAAAAATCATGTGAACACAGAAAAATATAAGGCCTCCCCTCAACCAAAAAAAAGAATTTGACATGAATGATTTCCTTCAAGCAGGGAATTAGCTTTAACTAAAAGGAAACTGAAGCCAATTATTTACACTACATAGTATCATAGGTTGAGGCACGTGAAATAGCCATTTTTGTAAGTAAAAAATAGTCAAAATCTGACAGTTCTATATAGTTCAAACTCTATAGTCTCCATTTATCCATGGTTTTGTAATTTGCCAATATATACAGAATATTTCAACCTGTGGAATTAAAAATAGAATTTGCCTACTACTAATGGGCTTGAAACTAATTTTCATGTAAGACACAAACTTGATTCTACTCAATTATATAAGTCAGTGTTAAAGTGTTGTTTTTTTCCTGAAATTCAATATGAAAAACTGTTTTACAGCCACCAAAAATGTAATACTTTGTCAAAAATTGTGAATTTTGCTTAGATAATTATTAAAAACCTAAAGATAAATGGGAAAATCTAACTCAACTTAGAATTTCATCTCCACCAAAATCAACTTCTTTGTATCATTACACTATAAAAATTTTAGTGCAATTTTTGGTTTATGAAATAGCATCACTCTTGGCTCACTTAACCTTTTAATTTCTTACAAAGTTTAAGAAAAATCTTAACTAAAACTAAAGTGCTCTGACAGTTTCTAAAGTTAAACACAGTTTGTATTTTGACAGATATTTTGGCAAATCAAAAATGAAAAAACCCAAATAGTCAGTAAAGAAAGGAAAACATGCTGAACCTTCCTTAGTGTTTTTTTTCCTTAGTTCTTTTAAGCCTATTTTCTTTCTTTCCTTCATCTCTCCATCTTTCCCTCCCTCTTCCTTGTTTCCTTGTTTTCCTTCAGTCTTGAAGTTAACATTTTAAAATGTTAACTATTAATACTGATTAATAACATTATACGTACTGCTGGTTCTTGTACTTTAATATTTTTTTTCAAATTTCTTTAGAAAAAGAGAAATAAAAGAAAAAAATATTTTTACCTTTGCCTCCTTTACAGTGAATCACTACGATGTTTTCAAGATCTTGAGTCATCCACTTAAGGACTTCCTTAGAAAATTCCAGCATCTCGCTAATTTGAAATGTAAGATTTTTAGTTGACTTAAAATATTCCAAAAAAAAAAAAATCAAGCCCAATGTATTTAGCCCTCTTTTGACAACCAAATTAGCATAAAACTTACCTCAGAGAGGGGACATTGTGATCATCAATCTTGATTCGATGGACTCGATGATGGAAGCATTTCGGATCATAACCTTTTTCACCTAAAATAAATGATACATAGGTCATATCTCTATACCTAATAAACATAGCAAATGATCAAGTTATAAGAAATTGTACTTTTCTATTAGAAATTCCTTACCTTTAAAAGGGGCTTTCTGATGGGTTCCTTCTACACTAAAAGAAACTAAAGGGCCTCAAAAACATAAGGATAGTAGTGGTTTGTCCATCTTGAGTAACTGAAGTCCAACTTACCATATTTCCCCATGTATAAGACGCACCTTCTTTTGAAAATTTTTGGGTCTAAAAACTGGGCGCATCTTATACAGTGGTTGTAGATTTCAAATGCCATAGATGGAACTGAG
>NW_017731515.1:3213541-3224143 GCF_001890085.2 Hipposideros armiger
TATATATATATATATATATATTCATAGGATGTGGAGTACAACATAGGGAATAGAGTCAATGGAATTATAACAGCTATATATGATGTCAGAGGTGTAATAGAGACTGGGAGAGGGAGTTATCACTTTGTCAGGGGTGTAAATGTCTAACTATTACATTGTTTTGTATATCTGAAACTAATAAAAAGATTTTCTTAAATCACCTTCACATTTCTCTAAATGTCTAAAAAATAATCTTCAGGATTTGCATTTTCTCCATGAGTCCATCTTTGGCTTGATATGTAAACAATTTACTGCTGTTTTCTGATCTAAGTAGTTTACCTGAAGACTCCAGTTACCTCTTATCGAAATGAGCTGAACAGAGACATAAAATACCTAGGGAAAACTTCAACTCTGTTAAGAAACTACACTTTGAGGGATCACGATCTGTCACCAGATGAACATTTTCTCTCCTTAACCAGGATGAAGAATATTCAATTATACCAAGGTCAAAAACTAGAAAATAACTAAGAATATTTTTAGGACTATAGGCAATATACATAGTATCTCATTTTTCTCAGTAGCTAAGCCTTTGCATGGGCTTACTAAGTTTACAATTCCTGAAACTCTGGGGATGCAAAAGTGGAAAATGCTTTCTACTCTTTGGAAGCCCTTTGCCACAACCTCCACTTTTGGGTTTCCTACATGTGCCCAATCCTTCTTTCTGTTCGCAAAAAATTGACTCAAATATTAACTAAGCAGAATAGTTCACACCAGAAACCTATTGTCTATCTCGGCATATTCCTTGATTTGGAGGTGAAGGAACACCCTCCTTGCTTGCACATGGTGGCAGCACTGGCCAAACTTGACACTTGCAACATAGTGCTTGCTTCCCCACTTCCACAGCTGTATAATTCTTGCTTCTTTTAGTAAAACTTGACACTTTTCTGTTAGCAAATTTACCGCTTGTGAAATTCTACCATTTCCTCTGCATATTACTATTCAGTGTTGTTCAAAAGATAACCCTGCCCTGTTATTCCTTCTTAAGAGTGAAAGGGAACCACATGACTGTTTAGCATTCTCTCAGGAGTTCAGTATGCCCAGATCTCAATCTTGCACCTTTTAGTCAACCTTGATTTAGAATAGTTTGTAAATAGCTCTTATCTTAAAAACAATAAAGGCACACTCTGTGCAGGATGTGCTGTTATCATTGAACATGCAACCACTGAAGCAGCTTCATTGCCTCATTCTTAGTCTGCCCAGGTAGCTCAGATCTGAGCCTGCACTCTACCAAAAGATGAAAGTAAATATTACTGTGAACAGTAGATATGCTTTTGGGGTGGTTTATGATTTGTGGGCTTTATGAAAACAGATGATTTATCACCTCTTCTTCAGATATGCTGATTAAAAATGGTAAAGGAATCAATGACTTATTAGGACATCATCAATATCCTAAGGAGATAACAGTGTAATAACTGATAGAAACCAATAGTTTAGAGACCATTCTAGAAGCCAAGAGTAATGTATTTGCTTTGATTTGCAAGCTTAATGAAGCTTTTTTTGGCTTTTTAAAAACACTCCAGCTAATATTGTTACTAAACTGATATTTATCGTCACCAAAACTACAAAAGAAAATTGTCTCAATTTAGGCAAGTTCTAATTAACTCACTTATCAGCTCAATCTACTGAAAAGCAATATTGACAATCAGGGGAAGCTTCATCCATAAAGATGGATTTTGGCAATTTGAGGATGGCTGCCCTGAAGTGCCATGATCTATCCAATGGACCCTGATCAAATTACTCCATAACCAGTCTCATTATAGAAGAGATAAAGTAGTTTCCACAATAAACAGTGGTTTTGAAAACTGTTCAAAATTTGTGAAAAGCATGGTAGAATCATGTCTTACTTATAAATAGCAAATCTGAGTAAGCTATGGTGCAGACCCTCGTCCTCAAGGCCTTTTGGAATATTTACAAATGGATTTTATAGGACGGCCCAAGTCTCAAGTCTCTGAATATGTATTAGTTGTTGCTTGTAAATTTTTTGTATATATAGAAAATTTTCCCTGCCTTAGAATGATTCCATTAATGGGCCCAATTCTTTATCCTTCCCTGTATCCACCTGGAAGTGCCCTCTCATTCTAATATTGGGCTTCATGATGTTGAGTTGATTTGGTCAATATGGCGACACAAATCAGGGGCTTGCAAAACCCCTTGTAAGATTCTACTTTAGCTCTTGCCTTTTGCCATCACCATGAAAACACATCCAGTCAAACCTAATAGAGGATGAAGACATGTGGAACAGATATGAGTTGCCCCAGACACTCCAGCTAAGGTCATTGTAGACCAGCTTGTGAGGACATTTCAAGAAAGAAAAATTAAAGGTCAATATCTGTCATTAGCATATACAAAAGTTCCAAATAAAATGTTAGCAAAGAGTGATATATAAAAAGGATGAAACATTACATTAAGAACAAAGGGGGAGGGATTATACCAGGAAAAGGTTGGTTTAACATTTAAAAATCTCAACAGAAAAACAGAGAAAAACATTTTGTTTATCTCAATAGATGCAAAAAAGTATCTGGTATATTTAGCACCAATTCATGACTAAAAACTCTTAGCAAACTAGAAACAAAATGAAACTTTCTTAATCTAATAAAAGATAGCTACAAAAAGTTTCTAGAAAGCATCATTCTAATAGTAAAATATCAAATTCTTTCTACCTAAGTTTGGGAACAAGGCAAGTCTGCCCACTCTTACCACTTCTATTCAACATTACAGTGGAGGTCCTAGACAATTTAATAAAGAAAGAAGAAGAAAGAAAAAGTAGAAAGGAAGTAGTAACATCACATGATTGTATACATAAAGATCCCAAGGAACTTACAAATTAATTATTAAAATGAATGTGTGAATTTATGAAGGGTACTGGAAATATATACAAAAATCAGTTATATTCACATATATCAACTGCAAATAATTAGAAAGTGAAAAAAATGTAAATATCTTTAAAATAGTATCAAAACCCATCAAGTACGAATACAACTAATAAAAGACATGCACAGCTTATACAGTGAAAACATTGCTAAAATAAATTAAAGAAGACTTAAGTAGATGGAAAAATATATTATGTTTATGGATTAGAAGGCTCAATATTTCTAAGTGTTGATTCTCCCCAAATTAAGCTATATAGTCAATATGACACAAATTAAAATGCCAACAAGGGTGTGTGTATGTTTGTGGAAACTGACAATCTGATTCTAAAATTTATATGGAAATTCAAAGGGCCTAGAAAAGGCAAGACAGTTTTAAAGGAGAACTACAGGAGCTTCTGGGCTGGTGAGCAAGTGGAGGTGCTAGGAGAGGGCATGGGACATCCATACTCCTTGCCCCATATCTTGCCCTATTGATCTCTTTCATCTGGCTAGTCCTGAGTTGCATCATTTTATAATAAACTGGTAAACTAATCATCATGTAGAGAAGTCCACAAATGAAGTCTGAAGCTGAGAATGAATCCCAAAGAGAAAAAATCAGAAAAATTGGACAAAAGTGAGAATCAAAAAACAGGAAAGAAAAAGAGAAACAGAGAACATGATTTCTGATTATGAAATGGGTACATGATAATACAATTCACTGATGTGGAAAAGAGCAGAGAAATTGTTCACAGTGGGTCTCTCTGGTGCTTAGGTCTTAAGAGGAAAACATTACAAAAAGGTAATGTGCATTAATAGGAGAAATAATAAACAACTTGTGGTATCTACATACAATGAAATACAAGTCAGCAATAAAAGGAACTACTGATATATGCAAAAATATGGATTAAAGCTAACTGATACCAATCCATTATAATTTTTTACTTGACAGGGTAAGTTTTTAGGAGAATACTTCCATCTCTGGGCTAATGTTAAACTTATGATTCCATAGTCTATGTTTAATGAGAAATATGAGCATTTGCTAGATAAATACTCTTACCTTCATGGGATTTCTATAGAAAGACTGCTGTCCAACAGATGGGAATGACATGGCAATGATACGATCTGGAAGTCAAAATAGTCACTATTACGAAAGTCATTATAGATATCAAACAATATATGAAAACTTAATTTACATATAATAAGACTCCTGTTTCATAAAGAAAAAAAAGAAACTTTCAGGATTGAGAATACCAAAATAAAAGGTAACTAACCCTCAGGAAAATCAAGATAACATATTAAATTATCCAATATAATGATCATTAAACTCGCATGGTGTTCCTAACTCAATTGGTTCTAACCATATGCGACAGATTTGTGTTGACCTTAGTCTGGAGCTCCTCCTGCGATGAGAATTTATTTCTTATTTAAACACCAAAGAAAAATGAGAGACCTGGGCTCCAGTGATGGTGGGAACTCCCAGGATGCTTTCTAATGCTCCTGACTCAGAAACCTGAGCTCTACAAAGCAATGGCCTTATTCTCTGAGACTTGAGGAAGAGAACAGTCTCTCTAGAATCCTTGGGACCCAGAGTCACTAATAGAACTCAATAAGTTCTAAACCAAACAAATGAAGTCAGCTGAAAATCCATTCAACTTCCTGTACTATAACCAAGTAGTCCTGATTTGAGATGACAATGGAAAAAATGTCAGAATTAAACTACAAATAAGTCGCACTACCATAGTGGCACATATCTTTAGGGATAAAGAATACTTTGAAAGAACATGGGTTAGACAAGGCAAGAACAAAATAAACACATAATTACTTACACACAGAAAAATGTGAAATTAATATAAGTAAATCAACAAATAAACTTCACAAACCAGTAACGTAAGTGAGGTCTAAGTCAAATCCATCTTTGGTGTATCGTCGTTTGTTTCCAGAAACCTGAGCATTGAAAACAATCGTTAATTTGTGAAACATAAATTAACATAAAAGTAACATTATACAGATATCCACAATGCTTGCCAGTATTTTTCAAAATACAACATTTAAAAAATCATAAATATGTTTTGCCTACTTACTATCCTTCTGGTCAGCACTTCAAGATGTCTTTTTTGATAAATCAGATGAAAAATTCTTAACAGAATGATAAGTCGTAGAGGTCGAAGTATAGTAGTCAATCTAACAATAAATTTAAAACATTCAGTTTTGCTTCAGAAATAGGATTTTGTCAATATGAACTAAGTCTAGAGCAGTGGTTCTTAACCAGGGGCAATTTTGCATCCCTTCACCCCCACCCAAGCCTCCCATCCACCTAGGGGGTATTTGGCAATGTCTGGAGACATTTTCGGTTGTCACAACTGTGTGTGAGGGGGTGCCACTTTCATTTAGTGGGTAGAAGCTAGGAATCCTGCTAACCACCAATGCATAGGACAGCCTCCATAACACAGAGCTACCTGATTCAAAATATCAGTAGTGCTTAGGTTGAGAAACTGGTTTAGTGAAATAGTTGTATGATAGACTTTTACAATTTATAGATTTAACTTCTGTGGTTTAAAATGAGTATTTTTCACTCTTTCTCCATCAATACACACTGAGGTTCTTGTTCAGCTTTGTTACTCCCACTTATAACAGAGGTTTACTACAGCTGCTAACACACATCAGGCAGGCAGTAGATTCAGATACTTTCCAAATATGCTAGCTGATGTCTCGCCTACCACCAGAAAGAAACACAACAGCAGAGAACTAATGGTTTGAACTAGTGCTGCTCTAACTTGAGTGTGTGTACTGATTCAGTAGGTTTAGAATGGGACTTGAGGTGTTTTATTTCCTGCATTTTTAGCAAGCTCTTAGGTGATGCTGAGGTTGCCAGTCAGGGGACCATACAGGCTCCAGTTGTTTTCAAACAGCTCCAAAAGCCTATCAAATAATGCCAAGTTTCATGGAGACCTGAATTAAAGCCCTAGAAAGCTGGAGTGCAAGGTATTTGACTAATGAATAAGCCTAGTGAGCCACATAACGTCTACATCCCAGTACACATTTGTTTTTCTTTTCCTCATTGCCAGAATAAGAAGAAGAAGGGGAAAAAAGCCATCAGTGTCTCAGATACATTCTAGTTTCCTGATCCCTAACAATTCTATTGCCGCAGCTTTCTTCATTGCAGATAACACTATGCTGCAAATTCTACTTCTGTACTGTTATCCATGTCACTTTGTTTTCTGTTCCACTTGTGCTTTTTTTTTTTAGCACAATCATCATTGGAGTCACTCAAATTTTGCATATGCTTAAGCCAATATTCTCTTGGTGATAGGAAAAACCTCGAAATTTCATGTGTAAGGAATTTGCGGTTGAAGCTCAAACTGCAGTTTAGTGGGAATTTAAAAATGAAGAGAAGTTGAAGTTAGTACAAGAGGCAAACTCCCCAGTTTCCTCTTTGGGTGTTCTATCTTCCTCATTCAACTACAGGTTCTTAGTGCGTTCACCCTTCGTGGGTCCCACCAATCCTTTAGTTTCCAAGTATGTGGAAATTTATCTAAACATTTCATTTCCAAGCTGCTTATTTGGCACAAAACGGCATAATCAGAGTTAAAAAGATTACACAGAATGAGAACCACAGAAAATGAAAAAAAAAATCCTTAAGAAAGGTAATCATATGTTTCTTACCTGGTGCTAAAGTTAACAAATTTCATGTCATAAGTAAAATAAATGACATCAATCACTAGAGTCGCCGTAATAATGAGAGCATCTAAGGAGTTTAGTATATCAGCAAAATACAGTTGTATCCTGTAATATAAAATAAAACATAGAAGTTTATGCCTCCCAAAGAAGAGAAAGGGACGTTTTAAGAGCACAACTTATTTGACTCCTTCTCATTAAGAATTCTACTTCAATGAATTATTTAAAATTCATTTACTAAACTAGACTAAGGGGAAAACATTCATATTCATTATTTTATACATATGTATGACAAAAGCATCAACATGGCAGTTTAAGGATAGTATGGGATATAACCAAACCACTGAACAAGAGGCAAGCATTGCCTTCACATATAGAGAAGGGTGGCACGTGGGGCAGTGTGAGGGAAAGGTGGCATGTTGGGCAGTGCTACTGGGCAATGGATGCTGAACACGACAGACACAGCCATAGAGCAACTGGGGCTGTGAAGAGTGTACAAGAGGAACTTGTGACAGGGAGAGGGTTCCATTACCTTGCCCCGAAAACTTATCACCTGGCTTTGTACCCACAGTGAAATCCCAGTGGGCTGGTGTGGCCTCCCCTGAGCAAAATTGAACTTCTATTTTTTAAAATTTATTTTTATATTAGTAAAGTTGAACTTTTATCCACTGCACCTTCTTTCCCAGCACTGGCTCCTTCAGCCATGGGCACTGGTGCTCCAAGGAAAGCTTCTTCCAATTCTGAGCTAGCCCCTTTCAGGCTCTGAGTAACCTGGGAGAGGGCAACTATCCTTAACTCAAAAGCATGAAGATAGAAGTTCAGCAGGGAGGAGACAAGCTGCCTTCTGAAATGCTCTGGATGAAGTGAGGCTGGGAGTTCCTGACTTCCACAGCAATCCAGCTCCAAGACTTAGCTCACTCCATGCACCTTACTCAGAAAGGCAGCAAGCAGAGGAAATCAGCTGCTGCCTCAGTACCAAGCGTTGCTGATGGTTTGAGCATGCCTCAGATCTCCTCTGGACCCTAACAAAACTTTTTATGTTAACTGAGGGAGGGGGTTTTTCATGATCTATTATCTAGTATTTAATATATTGTCAGCTTTTATTTAGATTCAATTCTTAATGAAAGTATTAATATTTATACAAGTACTTCATATACATGTTCCTCTTAATAATGTACATGTTGACACATTAGCTTCCTGGCTCCATTTTGCAAAGTGTTTAAGCTTCCATGTTGAAGAAATCATCTAGAATACATTGTCAAAGACTTAGAGTGCCAGTTGCAACAATAATATTAAAGCCCAATCTAGTAGAAAGTGGGATCTGGATTGTTGTTTCTCTTGTGGACCATGCTTTCCAGGAGAATTATTTTGATAAAGAGGGACACATTTGGTTGGATTGACCTGGTAATTATTTTAGGATGCTTCTTGTAGCAGTACAAAATAGCTTTATGTGTGTGTAAAAAAATTAATCAAACTTACCCTTCTATAAATACTCGAAGAAGAACATCCATTAGAAAAAATAAAGCAATAGATAAAGAAACTTTATGATAGTCCCAATGAATATATTTTGAGCTAAAACTGAATTGGTCTGCAATGATGAAGGACACATCCAAAAAGACCAGCACAACTCCGAATATTCTACAACAAAGACAAAATAGAATAAAGATGAAGTGGTTTTCACCTCTATAGTTAGACTACATTTAGGCAAATGATCTAATAACAAAATGTCATCATTTAAGATTAAACTGTCCAGTGGTAGGGAGAACTGTATTACCTTAGAATCTGAAAAAAAAAAGTTATTCAGTTTTTACCCAGTGGAAGCAGTTGTTAGGGAGACAAAATTCCCACCAAACCACTTCATGTTATCATGTCCTTTTATCACACAGCCACATCAGACTAACACTCCAAAATGGAACAGGTAAACTGAATTAAAATTATGTATCTCTGCTTATAAACTCTTCTTAATATTTGAGAATTTAAGAAGGGGCTTCTATCAATTTCTCATAATAAATAAAACCTCATTAATCTTGATAATTTTTAGGAATTTAGTAATAAAAACCAAGTGAAAGCATGACTAACATAAGCCCTTAAAAGACCACTTTGGCTGATAAGATTTCTTTATCACTAAGATTTTACATATGAATGGATGCATCTAGAACAGTGCTGGGCACATGAGAAGAAATTCAATTTCATAAACATGAATTTCATATATATGATTGAATAAAGTATATCCTAAGCCTTTCTCTTATGTAGTCTAAACATATTCTCCATAAATTGATTATATTATTTGTATAATCTATGAAGATAAATTAGTCTCCAAAGTACTTTTTTATAATTGCAATGCAAATTAAAATAATATATATTTAAAAGGAAGCAAGTATATTGTGTAAATCTATATTATAGTATGAAATTTTACTATCATGTCAAGAAGAAGCCTAAGTAGAATGATTCTAGAATTAAGGAGAAATTCTATACAAATAAGTATTTAATAAAACCCTTTACTTATAATTATATAATTTTAAAATACATGCTTCATTTTTACTTTCACAGATAGAAAAAACATATTAATGTGTTACTATTAAACTTAGGTAAATGCCATTTCTTTGCAATGCTTAATATTCAGCTTAAACTAAAATTCCAAGATAAATTATATTAAGTGGGGCACAGGGGCTATTTTGCAACATACTGACAGTGGAAATGTTTTTTTCCTCCTAAATCCTTTTGATTAAAAATATTGATATTAAGTGTTATACATATTTAATTATCTCCTATTCTAGGGTCTCACGTACCTGAATGCAAGGGATGTTAAAATTAAGTACACAATTCTTTTAATCTTGTTGCTGCAAAAAAAATTAAAAATCAAATTCCAAAGTTCTCAAGATTATCACAGACTTTTTCTAATATGTAACATGAATTTAACCAATAAACAAAGACCTTTATAATTTTAAAAATGCTTCAGAACTCTCATAACAAAATGTTCTTTACTAATAACTATAAAATTTTCACCTTCCTGCTTCATGATTTTTTGTTTTTACTTTCATATGTGGAATATATGTAAATAAAACACTAAATTTTGGATGTTTAGTAACATTCTCTTGCCTGTGAAGCGCCAACCCCAATTAAAGCAACATAGCATGGAGACAGAAGGGAGTTATGGAAGAGATCTGTGTTCCAGTTCCCCCATTAATGAGCTGTGGGACCCTGGGGAAGTCACCAAACCTTGGCCAGATCTGTTTCCACAGCAATAAAATGAGAGACTTCAGGGATAGGTAGGGAGTAAACGACATTCTTGTCGTGTAATGTTCATCTCTTGAAAAAAGACACCCCATGAATATGACAGTTAAACATTAATGAGAGTCCATTTGGGGTTGCAAGTGCACTTTGGCGGTAAGGAATTTTTTTTTAATTGGGGAACAGCCATGGTCATTGGTTACACATTGCTTTCATGCTACAATGGCATAGTTGACTCTTTTAAAGAGGGCTCAGCTCACAGTGGCCCATGCGGGGATAGAACCAGCGACCTTGGTGTTATCAGCACCATGCTCTAACCAACTGAACTAACTGCTCACCCCCGGAGGTAAGGAATTTTAATAAGATACATTTCAAAGGAGAAATGCCCCAGTGACAGGGCTCCTTCTATTAACAAAAGGAGGAGTGGGAGCCCCCAGTTATGCCTCATTTTACCCTATGGCTGAAGAAAAGGTAGCCATTGAGAAGCAAATTCTTGCCCTAGTGAAGCCTCAGACAGGGGACCCAAATTCCATGCCAGGCGGGACTGATCCCATGCAGTGTTCATAGCTGCGCCCAAGGCTAGAGAATAGAGAGGACATGCTGAACAGAATTGTGACACTACCAAAATTGGCCATGGATGAATACTATTAGGCTAACCTGAGATATAAGAGCTCCCCACACTCCCTAATGTCTCTCTCCTACACCTGCACTGGCTTAGGTCGCTGAGGCTGATGTGGATGGGGGAACCGGTTGGCTAAAAGACATGAATTCTCCACTGAGGTTGCCATTCTCTCTTTTTTTTTTTTTT
>NW_017731515.1:3225618-3230337 GCF_001890085.2 Hipposideros armiger
GATTCCCCCAACGCTATTCCCCTCTCCCAACTCCCGAATAAAATGTTTAAAAAAAAAAGCAAAGGCAAATAACATAAAATTTTTGATAACAGTATGGATTTAAATTTGCAAGTTTTTTCACACAATTTAAGATTAGGTTTGTAAGATGATAGAAGTAAAAACATGTTGTATTTCTTATCTTTCCCAGGTACAAGTGCATTTTAAATCTGGATATTGATGGAGAAACAAAAGTATAATTATGTTTTCTAAAAGTAAGTTTATAACCTTTATTTAATTAAAAATTTGAAAGGAGTAAAAACATCAATTAATAGCAACATACAGAAACATTTAAAGAGAAAATATCAAGGAAGTGTTTAATACAGAAAACAAAATAAGATGATAGCAAATAAAACCTAGTATCATATCAGAAATGATAACAAACAGAAACCCATACTCTCCTACTAAATATTGACAAATACTCTCAGATAAATTTAAAAACTAAATGCACTACATTCTATATACAAGAGACAAAAACTAAATTAAACTGATAGGCTGAAAATAAAATGATGGACAAAAATTTTGGATGCAAATGTTAAATCTCAAAACATTAAAAGTTGTAATATTAATATCAAAGTTGAATTCAAACCAAATATATTAACTGTGACCAAGACATTTTATACTGATAGAAGGTAGACCCTAGATGACACTAACAAGGCCATGTTGAACAGGGGTGGGATCTGCATTGAGGGCGGGTCCTATCTTTCCCAATGGACAGTTATTTTTCTGTACAGATACTGGGGGGAATCATGTGGCCATACTCAAAGCACTAAGGGCTATGAGGTGATTCTTTGGTCTTCCTGCTCTCACTCTGGGGACTTTACTATTCTCCCCAAACTATTTGCAACACAAAAAGCTACATTCCTAAATTCTAGTGTAATCTCAGGTTGAAGAGACCACAGTCAGGCTTTAGATCTGATTTCAACCTGAGTTAGCTCTTTAGGATTCTCTCTTGGGGTTTGGAGAGGAAGAACCAAAATATATAGGAGTGTCCTTTGCCTGGCTTGCTCCTCAGGGGATCTGTTTCCCTTTGGAGCAGAGTGTTGGTAGCAAGAGTAGACTGTGTATCCCTGGTCAAATGCGATCTATTCTTAAAAATGTATATTGAAATAGTTTCTATTGTGCAGAGAACAAATATATTTAAAGATTTTATATGAAAGATTTAAGGAAATTGATCCATTCTGTAACAAGACACAAACACCTTCTAAAATAAAAAAGTATGCAGGCTACATTTTCTGACTACAATGTAATAAAAACCCAGTGCAGTGGCAGAGTACTGACATATAAGATATTTATTTGTCTTTTATCACTACAGAAATTAAAAAATACCATACATGACAACTTAGATTAAATGGAAAGACACAAACTAACATTTGCTCAAGCAAAAAGCAGATAGCCTAAATAGTTTAAAAGATCATATTTTTTAAAGAAATTGAACTTGCAGTTTAAAACTTTCCAACAACAACAACAAAAAATATCCAAGCCCAGGTGACTTAACTGGAGACTTCTACTAAATTTTTAAAGAAAGCAATAATACCAATTCTAAACAAACTCTTCCAAATAAGAGAAAAAGAGGACTACTTCCAAATTCAATTTAGGAGACTGGCATTAACCTGATACCAAAACAAGTATGATATTATTACATGACAAGAACATTACCAACCAATATTGCTTATGAATATAGATGCCAAAATCCTTAACAAAACATTAGCAAATCGAATCCAGCAATGTATACATATATAAAAATACATTATGATCAAGTAGGGTTTGTTCTAGGCATTCAAGGGTGGTTCAACATTCTAAAATGAAATTCGCCATGTCAATAGACTAAGAAAAATAAACATATAACAATCTCAATAGATGTAAACATTTTTGTTTTTAAGATTTTTATTGGGGAATTGGGGGAAGGGGAACAGACAAGTTGCTGTCCTTTTTGTTCTTCAGTCTAGTTGTGGAGGACGTTGCTTCACTGGCCCAAGCTGGCACCATCATTGCACTTTTCCCAGTCGAAGAAGATTAGTTGCCAGCTTCTGGACTGCTGCTCACTGCGGCTGCTGCCCACTTGCGCTGGCTGCTGGCTACACACGGCAGCCCATGGCAACCCACTGCAGCAGGAGCTGCAGCCTATGCGTCGCCGGCGACTCACGGCAGCCCAGCTCCAGGTTGAGCTGTTGTTCAGCATCTTAGCTGTAGAGGGCAGTGTCACTGGCTCTCACATGTGGGATCCGAACCAGGGCCCTCTGGCATCCCAGGCCAGCTCTTAACCAACACGCTACTGGCCAGCCCAATGTAAACATTTTTTTGAACAAAATTTAACATCCATTTATAATAAACATTTTTAGTGAACTAAGAATAGGAGGGAAAGTTCCTTAACCAGACAAAAGGCATGCACAAAAAATCCTATGACTAAGATCAATCTACAGATTCAAACAACTGCCATAAAAAATAATAATCACAGGACAATTTTTTGTAAATACTGACAGATTTTAAAATTTACATAAAAAGAAAAAAATGATAGCACTACCAGATTTAAAACCTTATTATAAAGCTAAATAATCAAGATACTGTAGTATAAAAGAAAGAAAAGACAATGCAAGAGTAGAATAGAAGAGAATCCAGAAATAGGCCCTCATCTATACTCAATTGATTTTCAACAAAGGTTCAAAGGCAATTCGACAAAGAAAAGGTAGTCTTACAAAAAATTGTAGTTGAATTATTGGACGTACATATGAAAAAGACAACTCTTCAACTAATTTCACACAACATGTACAATAATTAACTCAAAATGAATCGATGTACCTAAGTGTAAAACATCAAACTTCAGTAAGAAAACATAGGATAAATTATTTGTGAACAACGATTAGGAAAAGATTTCAAAGATTTCAAAACACATCATAAAAGAAAAAATTGATGAATTGTATTTCATCAAAATTAAAATTTTCAGATGTGCAAAAGAAACTGTTAAAAACATGAAAAGACAAACTACAGATTGGGAGAAAATATTTGTAAATTTAGTTTGCATTTATCTTTATAATCATAATCTTTATCTTTATTTTGGATAAAGAACTTGTATCCAGAATATGTAAACACTCAAAACTCAACGATAACAAAAAAACATTTAAAATCAGTATCAAGGGACCTCTATATTCCCATGGATACTTTTAAGAGTGCACATCCCAAATCACAATCTTTCTGTGTGTGTGTGTTCATTAGTGTGTGTCTGTGTGGAAAGACATACTTCCACACATATATGTATTTATTCAATGTAACTCACTCTGCATAGGCGAAATCTCCACAGGTTGTTACTGTAAGTTGACTCACGGCAGTTCTAAAGGATTAAAAACAGATATAGTAACACAACACATGACCTTTGCACTTACTTTTTTACTTCACATGAACTACAATTATGCTTCAAATTATAAACTGTTTGTCTCAGAAAATTCACAGCTACTTAGAATCTAATATCTCTTTTTCCCTAGGCATTATTCTATATATGTTTGTAATAAATATTTTGGAACACCTAAAAAGTTAATGACTCAACAACTAAGTACACACCTCACATCTCCTAGAATGGCTATTATCAAGAAGACAAGAAATAACAAGTGTTGGAGACAATGTGAAGAAAAAGGAACCCTCATAACCTGCTGGTGAAAATGTAAATTGGTACAGCCACTATGGAAACCAGTGTAGAGGTTCCTCAAAAAATTAAATATATGCTTCCATATGACCCAGAAATCCTATCATCCTTCTACCTCAATTCAAAAGACAGTATTTCATATGAAGCTTACCATGAGAGGACATTAGAAACAGAACCCATGGGTATTCAGAAGACTGTTCATCCCAAATCTCAATATCTCTCTGTGTGTGTGTTCATTAGTGTGAGTGCGTGTATGTGTGATTGTGTGTGTGTACATCTACACATACAATTATTTATTCAATGTAACTTACTCTGCATATGAGAGTCCTCTAGAAGATTCTGCTTCGAATTGACTCGGGGCAGTGCTAAAAGAATAAAAACATAGTAAGACACCACATGACCTTTTCAACATGACCTTTACAACAACAATTAAGTACACACCTCACATCTCCTAGAAAGTTATCATTCTCCTATTATCTCCTATTATCAAGAACACAAGAAATAACAAGTGTTGGAGACAATGTGGAGAAAAAGGAAACCTCTTTTGCTTGAGTTCATAAAGTGGTTGACTCTTACAAAATTCACATTTAAATCAGCTATATAGAATCTGATATCTGATTTTCCCTAGACATTATTCAATATATGTTAGTGATAAATATTTTAGAGCTCACAAACAGCTAATGACTCAACAGTTAAGTACGCACCATGCATATCCTGAAACAGCTATTATCAAGAAGACAAGAAATAACAAGTGTTGAGACAATGTGGAAAAAGAGGCACCCTAATACACTGGTTGTGGGAATGCGAATTGGTACAGCTACAATGGAAACCAGTGTGGAGATTCCTCAAAAAACGAAGAATATGCTTCCATGTGACCCAGAGATCACTCTTCCGGGTATCTACCTGAAAAGTTTGAAACACTTATTCAAAAGCTATATGTGCCCCTATATTCACTGTAGCATTATTCATGGTAGATAAGACATGGCAACAACCCAAGTGTCCTTTGACAAATGATTGGATAACAAAGATGTGGTACAAGTATACAA
>NW_017733000.1:0-11934 GCF_001890085.2 Hipposideros armiger
AAAGCAGGGTCTCAACAGGTACAAGAGCCCATGGGGGTGAATGTTCTTCTGAAAGGTCAACCCCACAAAGCAGGTCATACACTGTGGGCATAGACAATTTTCACAGTTAGTCAATGTAAGAGTCAATCCCACCAACATACATGCTAAAAGCATTCAAGGCTCAACTAAAATAAGAGAACACTCACTCTAGGGACACTCCTGGAACACACAGGAAATCAGGGAGACTGCACCATTGGACCACACAGGACACATACTACATAAGGTCACCCAGCAAAAACTGCCAGACATAGGAGATCTACCTGATACATAGAGACAAACACAGAGAGGCAGCCTGAATGAGAAAACAAAGAAACATGTCCCAAATAAAAGAATAGGAGAAACCTCCAGTAAAAGAACTAAATGGAATAAAGGCAAACAGCCTACCAGAGACGGAATTCAAAACACTGGTTATAAGGCTGCTTAAGAAACGTAGTGACAATTTCAACCAAGTGACAACAAGCATAAAGAAGAACATAGAAACCATAAAAAGAACCAATCAGAAATAGAGAATACAATAACTGAAATGAAGAATACACTACAAGGAAGCTACAGAAGATTAGATAAAACAGAGGATCAAATCAGTGATTTAGAAGACAAGACAGCAGAAAACACCCATCAGAACAACAAAAGGAAAAAAAAATTAAGAGAGAAATGAAGATAGTTTAAGGAATGTGTGAGACAAAATCAAATATAACAACATTTGTATCATAGGAGTACCAGAAGAAGAGAGGGAGTAAGAGATCAAGAACTTTATGAAGAAATAATAACTGAACATTTCCCTAATCTGGTGAAGGATATTGACATACAAGTCCAGGAAATGCAGAGAGCCACAAACAAGATGAACCCAAACAGGCCCACACCAAGACACATCATAATTAAAATGGGAAAGTTTAAAGACAAAGAAAGAATCCTAAAAGCAACAATAGAAAGACGACTAGTTACTTACAAAGGAGCTCCCATAAGACTATCAGTTGATTTCTCAGCAGAAAACTTTGCAGTCCAGAAAGGAGTGACAGGAAATATTCAAAGTAATGAAAAACAATGGACTATGACCAAGACTACTTTACCCAGCAAGGCTATCATTTAAAATTGAAGGAGAGATAATCAGCTTCTCAGACAAGAAAAAGCTAAAGAAATTCATTACTACCAAGGCAATATTACAGGAAATGTTTAAAGGACTCCATTAAGCCGAAGAAGGGAGAAAACAAAAAAATGAAAATAAAAAATATGAATAATAAAATGACAATAACTATGTACCTATCAATGATCACTTTAAATGTAAATGGATTAAATGCTCCAATAAAAATTATGGGTAGCTGAATGGATCAGAAAACAAGACTTGCATAAGCTGCCTACAAGAAACCCACCTCAGACTGAAAGGCACACAGAGACTGAAAGTAAAGAAATGGAAAAAGATATTTCATGCAAATGGAAATGAGAAAAAAGCTGGTAGAGCAATACATATATAGGACAATGTAGACTTTAAAACGAAGATGGATAGGAAGAATTAACATCCTTAAAATGTCCATATTACCCAAAAGCAATAGATAGATTCAATGCAATCCCTATCAAAATACAAATGGCATTTTTCAAAGAACTAGAACAAATAATCCTAATATTTATATGGAACAATTAAAGACCCTAAATAGCCACGGAAATCTTGAGAAAGGATTATTCATTATTAATTTGTACGTACGGGACAGTTAACCAAGTTTACTATCTGGAAGTGCTGAAAATGTTGCATGAAAAAGTTAGATGACCTGAACTTTTTGCCAACAATTCATGGCTCTGGCATCAAGACAATGTACCAGCTCACAAGATCACAAGACACTCACTGCCTGTAAGGGAGTTTTTAGCCAGTAAACAAATAACTGTATTGGAACACTCTCCCTAGTCACCTGATCTGGCCCCCAGTGACTTCTTTCTTTACCCAAAAGTAAAGAAAATATTGAAAGGAAGACATTTTGATGACATTTGGGACATCAAGGGTAATATGACAACAGCTCTAATGGCTATTCCCAAAAAAGAGTTCCAAAATTGCTTTGAAGTGTGGACTAGGTGCTGGCATCAATGCACAGCTTCCCAAGGCGAATACTTTGAAGGTGACTGTAGTGATAGTCAGCAATGAGGTATGTAGCACTTTTTCTAGGATGAGTTTGTGAACTAAATTGTATGACATTGCTATATCACATTGTGTGTATTTAAACATTCACTGTATGTTTTTATCACACCTCATATATTTACGTTATATATATATATATATTTACATTAATACCAGATATTAAAATATTTTTGAGATAATTGTCAGTTCCCTGATTTATTCACCGTTTATTCATTCAATAAACATTTTTGAGGGCCTATAGTGTCAATTGCTAAAAGTTGTCACTATAATTTTGAGCAAAAATATATAATCTTTGACCTCATGGAGCAAATAGTCTAGTGAGGAATGGAAACATTAATTACATAAGCAAAACAAGTAAATGTGAAATTACAGCTTTCATAGATAACATGAAGAAGTGTTACAAGAGGCTGAATCTGTACCTACTCAGGGATGTAATGACAGTCTCCTAAAGTTTATATATGAACAATGAATAAGAGTAGAATAGATGAACCAATGAGGGAAGACATTTTATGCAGAGGTAATAGTATATACCTATACAATAAAAACTTAATAGACTTAATAACAACAAGGAATCTTACTTAATATGTAAATTGTCACTAGCCATGAGTTAAATAAAAATGTTTTGATAAAAATATCTGAGTTTTTCATAAATCCCAATATAATTTTAAGAACAGAATTTTAATTTGCTGTATATTGTTCTTATATCCATGGTGTTAAAATGTCCATTCTCTTTGAAATAATGATTATCATAAATTCTGTTTCATTTTACATCAGGATTTAAGAAAATTAGAAAATAATGATACAATTATGCCAAACTATAAAACTTTTAATGCTCCAGGAAATACGTCTCAAAATTGTTGAACTAGAGCCTTGCCAAATAGGGCAGGTATAGATACATTCCTAAAATAACTGGAAACTATAAAATTATTAACACCAGGTCACTGAATACCAGGTCTGGATGAAAATGGTGATGTCATCAGCAGAATAAAAATCAAGAAAAGGTTGGATTTTGAAAAGACAACAGGATCAACTCCTCACGTCTCTCCAAGACTAATCTCATGTAACTCAAGAACATCTGTGATTTAATTGAATAAATTACAAAACTAGTGACACATGCACATGGCACACACACATGCATTATGATAGGAAAAAATATTTATTGAAGATTAAGTTGATAGAAAAAAACAAGATCTGTATGATTGAGTTGGTAAGCTATATAAGCAACCAAGCATTAGTAAAAGGTATTTGTATATGATAGAGCTGAAACTAGGAAGAAACATAACTTCAAAATACTCTATTGTTTAACCAGTCAAAGGGACTAGAAATTGATGCTTTTCCTGAGGTATTTTTGCAGTGTGAAAAAAGCAGGAGCATTAGTGTAACCAGACTTGGTATGAAGTCCTAGCTTCTCTATTTACTAGTTGTGGGACTGGGGCTTCATATTGCTCTTCATAAACAGGCACTAAGTTAACTTCAGTCATTGTGAGGGTTAAACGAATAAAGTAGTTTAAACATGCTGGTCCTTAAATGATGCTGAAACATTTGCAGTTTTTCTTCTCTCCAGTTGCATTCTGGAAGTAAATTGTTTTAATCCATAAGCCATCAATAAATGGCAGTATCAATTTGTTTATTGTATATGAGGTTACACAGCTTTGTTTTGTCAAATTGTCACTTGAGATTTTAAGACAGTTGTTTGGGTCACTAATTGTAATAAAAGTGGACATATAACCTAAAATAAATATTTAGTAGTGACTAGATAATTAAGCAGCTATGATTTTTGGCAAGCCAGAGATGTACACCTCATTCCCTCATCTTTAAAAGAGATAGAGGAAGCAAATAAGGTGCAAAACTCTCATTCAGTTAGCATTTCATGAATCCAACATTTCCAATCATTCTTTACTCCTACAACACTAAAAGAAACCCGGATTTCCTCAGCATTTAGCCAAGATAAATATTATTCCTCAAAACACAATTCATAATATTTAAGCAGATTTTCATTTTTATGTTAAGTAAATTGTAATGCAGTAGAATTATCATTATCTTTTCAGTTCTTGATTATAAGGAATACCATCTGAAAAACATTTGTAATATAAGCATTAAAATATTTTATATTTATCCTTCTGCTTTTTAAGCAGTCTTAAATTTAACAAAGTTCTAATGAAAATTCTGTAACAAAAAGTTACTACAATAAATGTTAACTAAACATTTATTAATATAAGAATATATCCTTGCATATAATAGAGATTTTTACTATTTGTTTCTTTAAATGTAAGACTTCATCAATACCAGAGATTCCTGCTAGGAAAAAAACCCAAAAAAACTAATGTAATAGGATAAAATGAGAAGGCAGAGTAAATGGTGAAAATGTTTGATAAAACATGATGCATATTTTTCTTAATATTATTTAACATCTGTAAAAATAATGTGGATGATATGCAGCAAGTACAATTTTCAGTAATAAATTGTAACATCTTGAAAATAGCATTCTTTTCTATTCCATTTCATTAAAAAATGTGAAGATTCTCCTCATGTTGGGTTTTTAATTTACTATTTCCCTAAGGAAATTATTGAAAATCTTATTTCTGGAAGAGTGTATAAATATTACTTGATTTGTATATATCTTGGGCAAATTATTTTCTAGAAAATCAAACACAAAGCCTCATTTGCGTTTTGGGGTAATTGAGGTGGTAAAAAAGTATATTTTAAATTATGTGCTTCCATATTTTTTTAAGTTTTAGGTATTTCCTAAAATTCAGAAAAGTATAACAAATTGGAATAATAATGCTATATTTATTGCTAGTTTTTTAAAATTAATGTATGGATTATATATGTATTGAGATATATGTATTTTTGTTTACATCTATAAAATAAAATTACCACCCTCTTGTAGATGATAGTATTCTTTGCTCAGTTAACACTTAATCATGAGCATTTTCCATATCAGTAATTATATTCTGAAATTACCTACTTTTAATTAACTAATAGGTATTTTGCTATTTATTTATATGATAATTAATGAATGAGTTTTTACTTGACACATAAATCATTTAAAACACATCATTAATATCAAAGTGTCCTATTAATTTTGTTGTACATTAATTATTGAAAACATTGCTTAATGTAAGTATCTAGAAAAAGAATCATAGAAGATGAACATTCTGCAGTCCTGTAAACCAAGATTTATGTCTTAACCCAATCAGCTGAATTAGGGCTGGCATGAAGTTTTTTAAAGGCTCTGTTGACTTCTATTTTCAACATGCTCCAAAGATACATCCCTCCAGGCTGAGAATATGGTCTATTCTTGGTGCTCTTCTTTCTAGCTGATTATGAATTTTCCTTGCTTACCTCTCAGCATAGCAAGATTTCTAACTCTTACCTGTTTTTTTTCCCCACAGGTTTTCAGATTAACATTTTTAGCCTTTTGTTTTGCTCAAGGTTCAGAATTCAGCAAATATATTGAGATGAACCAATGTTGTGTTTGAAGCCCCACTGATCACAAATGTTGCTAATATCCTAGGAGATAGTATGCTCTGTATCTTTCTCTGTCTATCCACATCTTCTCTGTGGGGCAAATTATACTTCTCAGCTTCTTCCCTGTGCTTACCTCTTGGCAATAGAAAGTCATCTCTTGTCTTTGTGTTTCTCATCTCTGGAATCTTAGTCACGCTCACCTTTGTTAAGCAGGAGCTCTCAGATATCTTTGAACGAAATGTTTTTAGTAAGTTTTTCTTTCCATTCTAGTTGCTAACAATATGAAAGGAGTTGTGCCTCTTGCTCTCCCATTCAAATTAGGAATCTAATTTTTAAAAAATTTCTTATATGAGGTGTGATAAAAAATACATTAAATATTTAAATTTAAAAAATTATTACAGTAAAAGACACATTGCCATTAATCCCCCTCAAAATACTTGCCCTCACTTCAAACACACTTATCTCATCATTCTTGCCACTTGCTGAAGCAGTTCTGGAAAGTCCTCTTTCATGAGTGTCTTTAGTTGTGCTCTCATGGCTGCCTCAGTGTCCTGAATCCATTCTAAATGTTTTCCTTTCATGGTCATTTTGACTTTGGGAAAGAGCCAGAAGTCACACCATGCCAGATCCGGTAACTAAGGTAGATGAGGAAACACCATAATGTTTTTATTTGACAGAAATTGCCACACCAGAAGCTATACCAGACAATGAGCATTGTCATAATGGAGGATAAAGTAAAGACACTCAGTACTATACATTTTAGATTCAATTATTATTTTTCTATTAAAAGTCATTGGCACATTTAACTTTGCAGTGATAACAGTTTTAATTACTGTAATTCTATCATACATCTAATAGCCCCCCTGAGATTAGTCTTAAATACCATTAGGTATATTTGACTATTCTTGACAGGCCCATAAAGGTTTAAAAAGAGCTGCACTAGAATAACATCACTAGATATTTTAATTTGTAAGAAACTTGACATTTAGGAATGAATCTATACATTTCATATCAGGTTAATTGTTATGAATTTTATTTTTATTAGGGTGATTAATAAGCATTTTGTTCTATTTCTGTATCTCTTCTTTTTTCAAACATAGAAAGATTATTAATTTTTATATGCATCACTGTTATTCAAATACCTTAGAATCTCAGTCATTTTAAATCTAATTTTCTTGGGTATTTATTATATAGTAGATTATCCTCCATTAGTTTCACATGTAGCTGCCATTTCTAAATGTCATACATTTCCATTATATTTTCCACCATATTACCTTGAAGGTTATTTTTAATATCACCATTAAATAATAATGATAAAGGCAATTGTTATATTTTTTGTTAAATGGATTTCATGTGTTTAATTTTAATAATAATATTTGTTAATTTGAAATAAATGCCAATTATATGATGTAAAAAGAGAATAATTTTATGTTACTTATCATATTTCTTTAACATTACTTTTATAATGAGTGGTATTACATTTTTAAAAAATGTTTTTGAATTTACACGGTTTGACAATTAAGTTCACGAACTTGTTGCAACGATGTTGCTAACCTTTTTGTATATCAGAGGGGTTATTCGTTATGAATTTGTACTAACTGGACAAACAGTTAACCAAATTTGCTATTTGGATATGCTGAAAAGGCTACGTGAAAAAGTTAGATGACGAACTTTTCACCAACAATTCATGGCTCTTGCATTATGACAATGCACCAGCTCACACGGCACTGCCTGTGAGGGAGTTTTCAGTCAGTAAACAAATAACTGCATTGGAACACCCTCTCTAATGACCTGATCTGGCCCCCAATGACTTCTTTCTTTACCCAAAGTTAAAGGGAATATTGAAAAGAAGACATTTTGATGACATTCAGGACATTGAGAGTAATACAACGACAGCCCTGATGACCATTCCAAAAAAAGAGTTCCAAAACTTCTTTAAAGGTTATACTATTCACTGGCATTAGTGCATAGCTTCCCAAGGGGAGTACTTTGAAGGTGACCATAGTGATATTCAGCAATGAGGTATGTAGCACTTTTTCTAGGATGAGTTCACATACTTAATTATGTGACCTGCATGTTTATAAGATTAAATTATTTTTCTTATTAACACAACCATCTTAACACAAACATAGATATGTTTCTATAAACCATGTCTGGAATACAAATGTTTTTGAGTTTACTTCTTCCTGTCAAATTTAACATAAATGTCAATGTATAATTGACATTTATACAATTATACATTGACAATGTATAATAAAATGTATATGTTGAGATTTGTCATAAAAATTAAATTTACAAAATTTATGATAAAATTAGAACACTGGTGTATTTCAGCATAGCAAGAACATGTCAGATCGCTTTCATTAGTCCAAACTATATGTTAATTTAGTGATTTCCATTATTTTTGCATTGCTGTTAATTTTACTCATGTGGAAATAATTGACAAAGTAGAAAATTGGGTTCTTGCAATAAATTACAGTTCTGAGATTATACTAAGAAAGAAGATTAAATAAAATCCTAGTTAAGAAGAATTAAACAGCTGAACCAATTATAGATTTTTAAGTCAGAGATGGGAGCCTCACACCAAGATCTGGTGATGAGTTTCAGATTACCAGCAGCAGCAGAAGGACCATTTAGGATTATTTGTTTAGAGCTAGGACTCTCAACATTTTTTTTTTTAAATTGGGGAATTGGGGAAAGGGAACAGCGTTAGGGAATCGGGGAAGGGGAACAAACAAGTTGCTGTTGTTTTGTTCTTCAGTCTAGTTGTGGGCTTCACTGGCCCATGTTGGTATTATGATCATTGCGCTCTTCCTGCCTGAGGCAGTTGTTCACTGGCCATTGGAAGCCACTCATGGTGGCTCATGATGGCTCTCGCCAGCTCCTCACACTGGCTGCCAGCCACTCATGGTAGCTCACAGCAGCCCACTGCAGCAGCAGCTGCAGCCTATGCCATTGCCAGCCACTCATGGCAGCCCAGCTCCAGGACAAACTGTTGTTCATAATCTTAGCTGTAGAGGGTGCAGCATCACTGACCCATGCGGGAACCGAACCAGCGGCCCTGCTGCTCAGAGGTCACGTTCCCAAAGCCACTTGGTCAGCCCTCTCAATACTTTCGAAAACTTAAGAGCTGTATACAATGTTCCTCACAAGATAGCTAACTGTTATTAACAGTTCTTGTTAGGTACTGTGAGCACAATGTTAGGCTAAGGGAAATAATAGTGGAAAAGACACAGTCTGCAATTAAGGAGTATTTGTGTGATACAGTTCAGCAAATAACATGCAACAAGAGCAATGTAAGAACATTTAGACACACGGGGAACACTAAAGAGAAAAATCATCGGCCTGTTCTACTTGGGTTTTCAGAGAAGTTTTCATGGCAGATATGTTTCTTGATTATGTAATACAATAATGGTGTCAGACAGAACCAGGCTGTGCCACATCAGGGTGAATTTAAGCTGTTTAGTCTCTGTGCATCTCAAAAACATTAAAAAAAAGAATAGATCCTTGCTAAGTGAAAAATTAAAAGAGAGAGGGAGTAAAGGAGGGTGTTAGAGAGGAAAAGACAGGACAGAGGGAGAAGTAGAGAGAGACTGCTTTTGAGCCAGCATGAGCACAGGTAGGGTGTGGTGGAGAGTGTGCATGAGCCAAGGCTCTGCCTTATGGCAAAATGAGGCACATATCCATTATTTCTGGTATATAGGTGACTTGTGAGAGAGACAGAGACTAGATTACACAGGCATTTTAATGGTATGGGATTCTGTTTTTGTTTTGTTTTGTTTGTTGTTCCTGAAGTAATGGGCAGTGATTAATTAATGAGAAATGGGAATTTAAGATTTATGTTTTGAAAATATTATGCTAGAAGAATCATGTAAGTTTAATAGAAGGGCAAACCTGAAATATTATTTTTAATCATTTACCTTTTTTCAAGAATTTTTTTAAAAATTACAGGAATATTTTTCTTTATCTGTGATGTCTGCTTTTGCTTCATGATAAGCTGGATGACTAAATTCTAAAATCCCTTCTACAACTAAATGGATGTAGGTCATTGTCAAAAGTCAGGAATAGCAGATGATTGAAAATCTTACTGAGAAGGTTACATTTAGTAATTTACCAGATAAGTGCTGTGCTCAGGTTTAATAAAAAAATAATTTAACAGAAATCTATTTAAATTTCATTGCATTTAACCTGCCATTTCTACCAATGCTTGAATTTCAATCTTGGTGATTCTTAGTATCTCAGGCACTTATAAGTTAGAATTCAATATTTTTGAGTTAATACCCAAATTCTAGTTCTCTGCTTAATTAAGGAGCAATTTTGTTCGGGTAACTATATTTTAAATTTTAATTTAAAATTATTCAGCATATTCTCTGGTTAGATCATATGGATGCAGATTAACCAAAAAATCTTTATAGGTCTCCATAGATTGTCCACAAAATAAAAACATAGTATGCTACAAATCTCTAGTGTGTGAGTGTGTGTGTATGTGTGTGTGTGTGTGTGTGTGTGTGTACATGTGTTTGTGCTATCAGCCTGAAAATGTAATTTACCTGAGGTACTTTGATTTTCTATTTGGAAAAAAATTGTCCAGTATTATTTTAAAAATAAATAGAAATTAAAGCACTATAAATTGATTACTAGAACAAATCTGGAGGATCCTATTTAAGAAGTACAATGACATAGGCTTGATTTTGAATAATTTTCATTCTGTATTTTTAAGATTTTTATTAAAATATAGCTAACACACAATATTATGTTAGTATCAGGTGTACACCATAGTCATTCAACATTAATATAACTAAAAAAGTGATCACCATGATAATTCCAGCAACCACTTGACACTGTATCATGCTGTCACAATATTTTTTACTATATCCCCTATGCTGCACAATATATATCACCATGACTTATTCAGGCCTCTTATTCCCCTTCACCTTCCCCCCTTTTTAATTTGTCATTTGCAGTGGACATTCAATATTATTCTATATTAATTTCACCCACAATCTCTGCTGGTTTTCACAGCCAGAAGTTATGAGGACTTCTCTCTTCGTCATTGGAACCCTGGGCTGGGAAGCCTGGTGTGGGGCTGGGACTTCTTGCTCCTCTGAGTGGAACATTTGAAGTTGAGATATCCCTCCCAGTTTTTAATGGTCATGTGTGAGAGTGGGATCAGCCCTTTCTGTATATCTGCCCCTCATACCAGTCTCAAAATCGACTCTTCTGTATGTCTTTAGTTGTGGGACTTTGATTCAGCTAGACTTCAGGCCATTCTCAATGATGATTGTTCTGTAGTTTAGTTGTAATTTTGATGTGATTATGAGAGGAAATAAGCACAACATTTACCTACTTTGCCATTTTCTGAAGTAAATACTACACAAAGAAGTGCTTTTAACTTTCGGTCATAGGTTTTATATAATTTACAGAACAGAAATTGCATGTTAAGTAAACTAATAGACAGAATTTCCATTCTCAAATGCCTACAGTGTCCTAGGTCTCAAAGATAATTCTAAGAATGACCCATTGAGTTGGGCATTATCTATCACAATTGCACTATAAAACAAAATAAATGATATTTTATTTAAAAATAGTTAAATTTTATATCATATTTATCTGAAATTTATGTTCTCAAATGAAAGAAGAAATTATTACTACCTACAATAGATTTTGTTTACTTTGCATAGGTCACACCATCCTGAACGTAGACATTGCCATTCAAAATACATACAAGCTGTTATATGTTGTATATAACTGTGTATTAACTAAATACACATATATATATATTTGTAAATAACTGTGGTATCAAAAATTCTTGGAGATGCAAAGCCCTCCTGCATGGAATATATCATTCTTAGTCTCAGCTCCTTTTGCTGTTGTTATCCTCTCTGAAGAAGGATAATCATAACATATTTTATTAACTAATGGAAGAAGGTCAAATCAATTGTTTCTTATTCTATGGTGTTAATTTTTCTTCTTTTTTGGAAGTCTCTATAAAGTTACAATATCTATAAATCTTCTGACATACAAGCAAAGTGTTGAACACTTTTTTTCTGCTAAGCGGTCACATAACTTTCATCAGATTTTTAAAGAGGTCTATGATTTAAAATGGTTTTAAAAACTTTGGGTTAATAAATAGTTAAAAATGTCTTTAAAGTCACAAAAAATTCTAATTCTATACTCATCCTTGAGGGTAGAATAACTACATAAATTTTTTGCAACTCCTGCTTGAGTGATTTGCCTATCTTCCTTTCCTTCCTTCCTTTCTTTCTCCGTCCCTACCTCCCTCCCTTTCTTCTTTCTTTTTT
>NW_017733000.1:12634-14918 GCF_001890085.2 Hipposideros armiger
AACATTGTTAAAATATTCAACATGTTTTTCCAATATATAATTCAAAATTGTTCTGTAATTTAGGAAAATATGGATTGTTTCTGTTATGAGACAATTTCATACTTTAGTAAGTCATCCTATTGGAGTGCAAAATATATGAAATGTCCTTTATCATTTGAGCATTTACAATGTCTAAATGTGTTACAAAAGGCTTTGTGGACACTGAGAAAACAGGAAATACAAAAGAACAAGAAGACAGGATCCATCCTCAAAGAGCTGTCTGTCATAAAATGCTGTGCAAACTTAAGAATTCATTCTTATTATAATAAATTAAATAATAAACTAAAGGTACAGCATAGACAAATAGTCTTCAAGGTTGTCATTTGTGATTTTTAGCAACAGTAACTATTTAACATGTTTGCCTCCGAGGAGAAAACAAGTGACCCTTGTATTCAAGGAGACTGAAAAACTGTGGCCCTTTAGTCTGTACTTTAAATGCAGTCTGGCAAGAAATATGAGTGTCAAAGTTTACTTCGGTAATAGAACAATAATGTCATTAGCATGCATGGAAGAAGAAAAAACCCTTTTGAATGTGACCTGGAAGCTACTTCAACTGTATAACTCTAACATGTGAGATCCTTCCTCAGTTAGAGCAGTCCCCTAAATGTCCTGTTGATAGCCACGTGCTTCGGTGGGTGCTGTATCCACAGACTGTTCATATCTGTATCTCCCCAAAGGACCCAGAGTACTTGGAACAGAGACTATTTTCAGTCACTGAAGGCTGAAACAAATGTTTGTGAAAGAGGGGCTTACTATTAGCAGGCACAGGCTCAGGGTCGTAGATACAGAATTGGTGAAGCTTCACTGTCTGCTATGTGCGATAATGTAACAAGGCCATTGGAAATAAGACAATGTCTGCTTCCGAGGCTTGTGAGAATTATGTTAAAAAAATTAAGTGGAGATGAATATTTAATTTATGGATTTATTTTTCTGTTATGGACTAAAAGCCTTAACATGGATTTCCTTTACCTGAATGCACTTTATTTGGTAGTAGTTTCTGTCACTTGCTGTTCTTGTAGAATGATGTGTTAGGCAATTCTAGTCTAAATCATGTTCTGTTCCTTTTACAGCCTTAGGGTGAATAACTTAAGTAATCATGCTCCATACATCAGTGTGATGTAGACTGAAATGATGTCCTTTCATTTCTATAAGGCTTCAAGATCAGACACTCACTTGATATTACAGACCATATTGATTTTTCAGCTTCTCACAATACATGTTATTGCTTCTGATAAAACAAGTAGCATTGGTTTCTAAGAAGCTTAACATTAAAAGTGTCTTGGACACATTTTAATTTTTTTCTTATTTGTAGAACAGTCTAAAATGATGCAGAAAATTTAAACTATTTAGAATTAGTATTATTGCCAAAAGTACACAATTTTTAAAACTTTGCTCTATAAATGCGTTTTATTATTTTATTTATTTATTTTAAAAAGATTTTTATTAAAAAACGTAGCTAACATACAACTCTATATCAGTTTCAGGTGTACAACCATAGTTGTTCAACATTCATTTACCTAAAAAGTGATCACCAAAAGTCCAGTAACTATCAGAGACCCTACCACTCAATCACAATGTTATTGACTACATTCCCCATGCTATATGTTACATCCCTATGACTTATTTATTTTATACCTAGAAATATGAACCTCTTATTGCCCTTCACCTTTCCCCCCTTTTTTAATATTTAAATTACAGTTGATATTTAATATTATTTTATATTAATTCAACTGTATAGCATAGTATTTAGCCGTTTGTATAACTTAAAAAGTGAGCCCCTGACTAGCCTAGTACCCACTTGGCACTATACATAGCTATTACATTATTGACTATATTCACTATGCTTTACTGTACATCTCATGATTATTAATAACTACAAATTTGTACTTCTTAATCTCTTCACCTTTTTCACCCTGTCTCCCAACGCCCCTCCCATCTATCACCCTGATAAATCTAGTACACAACTGACAATATAAATGGGTATTAATTATACTATTATCAGCTATATTCCTTGTGCTATAACCTACATCCCTATGACTACTTTGTAACATGCAATTTGTACTTATTTCCTTTCCCTTTATCAGCCACCACCTGAATCCCCCTCTTATCTTGCAACCATCAAAATGTTCTCTGTACCTATGAGTGTGTTTCTGTTTTGTTAGTTTCTTTACTTTGTTCTTTAGATTCCACATATATGTGAAATCACATTGCATGTCTTTCTCTGACATACTCCACTCAGCACAAT
>NW_017733000.1:17465-18549 GCF_001890085.2 Hipposideros armiger
GAAAGAAAGAAAGAAAGAAAGAAAGAAAGAAAGAAAGAAAGAAAGAAAGAAAGAAAGAAAGAAGCTCCCCAATTCAAAAAAGCTGCTTTTCTTGTTTTCTTCATATAATAAAAATTCCATTCTGAAATATCACATAGAAATCCAATACAGCTTCATTGTTTCAGACATTGAATAAAGAAGCAATAGCACTAAAAGTAGACATCATGATGTCATCAAAATATTTTAAGACATACTCGTATGTGGTGTTCTGTATATCTGTCTTCCATAGTTGAAGAGGCTCAGATGGTGGAATTTCAGCTAGAAACTTTCTTTTTTATATATAAATTTTATTGTTAATCTCAGGTGTACAGAACAATGCAATAGTTATCCTTTTCACCCTTCGAACAGAAACAACACCCCTCCCCCATCTACTGCCCTCCCATCCCCGATATCATGCTTATCTATTACAATTCCATAAACTCCATTACCACTCTCTACTCCATGTCCCGTGACTATATGTATATATAATTACAGTTGACATACATTATTATTCAACATCAGCTTCAGATATACAGTGCGGTGGTCAGGCCTCTACACCAACTATGAAGTGGTCTCCCTAACAAGACATGAGTACATCTGGACCCCTAAAAAATATTTACATTATTGATTATATTCCCCAGACTGTCTTTTATATCCCTGAGGCCATATTGTACTTACTAATTTGTATTGTCTCATCCCTTTCCCTTCTCTTTCATCCCTACCCCCTCCCAACTAGCAACCCTCACTTTTTCCTCTGTGTCTCTGAGACTATTTCTGTTTACATTTCTCATTTGTTCAGTTTTTTAGAATCCACGTATAAGTGAGATCATATGGTATTTGGCTATCTCTGACTGACTTATTGTGAAATTAGCATAAGGTTCTCTAGTTCTATCCATATCATTGCAAATGGTACTATTTCCTTCTTCTTTATATTTAAGTAAACTCCATTGGGTAAATGTACCATAGTTTCTTACTCCACTCTTCTACCAGTGGGCATTTTGGTTGTTTCCAAGTCCTAGCTATTGTGAATAGTGCCGCAATGAACATAGGGGTGCATATATTTTTT
>NW_017733000.1:20700-22472 GCF_001890085.2 Hipposideros armiger
CTGCTGTATTTTGTCAAATGCTTTTTCTGCATCTATTGATATGACCATATGATTTTTATTTTTATTTTTGTTGATGTTGTGTATCACATTAATTGATTTGTGGATGTTAGCCACCGTTGCATATTAGGGATGGAACCCACCTGCTCATGATGTATGATCTTAATATATTGCAGAATTCTGTTTGCTAAGATTTTGTTGAGGATTTTTGCATCTATGTTCATCAGAGATATTAGCCTGTAGTTTTCCTTTTTTGTACTGTCTTTGTCTGTTTTTGGAATCAGGGTGGTCGTGGTTTCATAGAAAGAATTTGGGAGACTTCCCTCCTGAATTTTTTGGAATAATTTGAGAAGAATAAGTAATAGTTCTTTTTTGAACGTTTGGTAAAATTCACTTGTGAAGCCATCTGGCCCTGGGCTTTTATTAGTTGGGAGCTTGCTGATTGCTGATTCAATTTCCTTGGTGGTAATCAGTTTATTCAGATTTTGTGTTTCTTCTTGAGTTAGCTTTGGAAGATTGTATGCTTCTAGGAAATAATGCGTTCTTCCAGATTGTCAAATTTGTTGGCATATAATTACTCATAGTAATTTCTTCAGATTTTTTGTATTTCCGTGGAGTCTGTTGTTACTTCGCTTCTTTCATTTCTGATTTTACTAATTTGAGCCCTCTCTCTTTTTCTTTTGATGAGTTTAGCTAGGAGCTTGTCGATTTTGTTTATCTTCTCAAAATAGCAGCTTTTGGTTTCGTTGAGTTTTTGTATTGTTTTCCTGGTCTCTATTTCTTTTGTTTCCGCTCTGGTCTTTATTATCTCCTTCCTTGTGCTCCCTTGGGCTTCCTTGGGCTTATTTTGCTGTTCTTTTTCCAGCTCCCTGAGGTGTATGGATAACATGTTGATTTGAAAATTTTCTTGCTTCTTTAGGTAAGCTGCGCTGCTATGAACTTCCCTCTTAGGACTGCTTTTGCTGCATCCCAGAGATTTTGGGTTATTGTGTTTTCATATTCATTTGTTTCAAGGTATTTTTTTATTTCCTCCTTGATCTCATTTTTGAAACACTCGCTATTTAGTAGCATGTTATTTAGCCTCCATGCATTCTTGAGCTTTCCATATTTCTTCCTGTAATTGATTTCTAGTTTCATAGCATTGTAGTCAGAGAAAACGCTTGACATGATTTCAATCTTTTTAAATTTATTGAGACTTGTTTTGTGGCCTAACATGTGGTCTATCTTGGAAAAATATCCATGTGCATTTGAGAAGAATGTATATTCCATAGCTTTGGGGTTAAATGCTCTGAAATATTGATTAAATCCAGCTGGTCTAAAGTGTCATTTAAGGCCACTGTTTCCATGTTGATTTTCTGTCTGGAGGATCTGTACATTGGGGACAGCGGGGTGTTGAAGTCCCCTACTATACTAGTGTTACTGTTGATCTCTGTCTTTATGCCTGTCAAAATCTGTTTTATATATTTAGAAGCTCCTATGTTAGGTACATAGATGTTTACTAGAGTTATGTCCTCTTGTTGGATCGATCCCTTTATTATTATGAAGTGACCTTTGTCCTTCATTATGTTCTTCAATTAAAAGTCCATTTTATCTGAAATAAGTATTGCTACTCCAGCTTTTTTCTTGGTTCCATTTGCAAGAAATATTTTACTCCATCCCTTTACTTTCAGCCTGTATGTGTCTTTTTAGCTGAGATGAGTCTCTTGTATACAGCATATGCAAGGGTCTTGCTTTCTTATCCACTCAGCCACCCTATGTCTTTTGATTGGAGCATT
>NW_017733000.1:22582-24458 GCF_001890085.2 Hipposideros armiger
TGAGTCTCTTGTATACAGCATATGCAAGGGTCTTGCTTTCTTATCCACTCAGCCACCCTATGTCTTTTCATTGGGGCAGTTAATCCATTTACATTTACTGTGATTATTGATAGGTGCACAGTTATTGCCATTTTGTTATTTGTGTTCCTGGTCTTCGTTAATTAGGTTGTTTTTCTCTTTCCTCTGCTTAAAGAAGCCCTTTTAACATTTCCTGCAGTGCTGGCTAAGTGGTGATGAATTCCTTTTGCTTATACTTTTCAGGGAAGCTCTTTATCTCTCCTTCAATTTTAAATGATACCCTTTCTGGATAAAGCAATCTAGGTTGTAAGCCTCTGTTTTTCATCACTTTGAAGATCTCCTGCCACTCCCTTCTGGCCTGCAGAGTTTCTGTAGAAAAATTGGCTGATAGTCTTATGGGGTGCTCTTGTAAGTAACTTGCTGCCTGTCTCTTGCTGCTTTTAGGATTCTGTCTTTGTCTTTAACCATTTTCACTATAATGTGTCTTGGTGTGGGCCTGTTTGGGATCATCTTGTTTGGAACTCTGCACTTCCTGTGCTTGTATCAATTTCCTTTGCCAGTTTAGGGAAGTTTTCAGAAATGATTACTTCAAATATGTTCTCGATCCCTTGCTCACTCTCTTCTCCTTCTGGTATTCCTATAATGTGCATGTTGTTGCATTTGATGTTGTCACCTAGCTCTCTTAAACTATTTTCCATGTTTTTTAGTCTTTTTCATTTTGTTGCTCTGCTTGGATGATCCCTGCTATCTTGTCTTCTAAGTCACTGATTCAATCCTCTGCTTCATCCAATCTACTAGTAATTCCATTGAGTTTGGTATTTAATTCCGTAATTGTATTCTTTATTTCTACCTGGTTGTTTTTCATGATTTCTCTATGCTTCTTTTCATTCTCATTAATTTCCTTGAGCATTCTAATAATCAGTGTTCTGAACTCTGTCTCTGATAGGTTGTTTACCTCTATTTCTTCTATTTCCACAGATTCAGGAGGTTTCTACTGTTCTTTTATTTGAGATGTGTTTCTTTGTTTCCCCATTCTGGCTCACTCTTTGTGTTTACTTCGATGAAATAGGTAGATCCCCTAGGACTCTCAGTCTTTTCTGGGTAGATTTATGTGGTATATGTCCTTTATATTTTAATTGCTCAGACTCCCTTTTCTCCCGCATGTGTATACCAGAGGTATCCTTGTGTTATGTGCCTCCTCCTGTTGAGGTCTAGTTTTTATTGTTTTTGGCTTGTCAGTAGATGGGCTTGACTCCCAAGCTGACTAGCCATGAGGATTAGCTGTGTCCAAAGTTTATAAGCTGTTGTGTGAGGGTTGACCCCTCTGATGAGACTTGGCCCCAAGGGGCTCTTGTGCCTGTAGTAAATTCCCTTTTAGTGTGAATCTTGTAAGTCAGACCCTGTAATGCTCTGGTTTTATCTAAAGTTGGTCTCTGGGTTTGATGATTCTTGTGCTTCTTTGGCGCCCCGCTGCAGAGCGTGTTTTGGGGCAAAATAGATCAATAAGCACAACCACAACAGCCACCAAAGGTAACCAGATACTCTCTGATGTACAAAACACCCCATCAGCCTACACTCAACATGTATAGAAATATCAATCACACACATGGAGAAAACAAACCAACAGAAACAAAACAACTACAACAAGAAAAGAAGAAAGAAAACAAACAAAAAAACCCCATGGAACAAACAGCAGAACAAGATAAAACAAAATACAATAAACTAAAACATAGAATGAATGCAAGAAACAAAATATCAACACCTTTAAAATAACAACCACAACAGCAAAAAAAACCAGAAAAAAAACTTGCAGAAAAAATGGAAAGGAGGAGGCAAATCAAACTGTGTGACAAGGAAG
>NW_017733000.1:24953-31959 GCF_001890085.2 Hipposideros armiger
TTCTGCTCCTGCCTGTCCAGAGGCACTCTGATTTCTGCGCAGCCAGAGGACTGGGTGTGCATCTTCGGGAGCTCTTTCCACTGGGGCTGTTGGAGGGTGGGGGTTAGAGATTTCAGAGCTGCTGATAGGCCTTCCTGTGTCTCAGCAGCCAGAGTTTCTGCTTCCCAAGCCGCCCAGGAGAGGTGGGGGCAGGGACAGTGTGTTTAGTAGCTCTCATCTGCAGCCTCTCTTCATGTAGATTACTCAACCCCCAGGGGGTCAAAGCACCTTTGTTCTGACTTACTCCTCTTTTCAGGAGTCAGCTTCAGGCTCTGGCAGGGAGGGGGCCAAGTTTCTGAGGGAGGGTGGGGGTGTGCACTTTTCTATGCAGTTTATTTTTCCTATCTGAGAGAAAAGGGGGGAAAAGAAAGGAAAAAATTAGGAAAAAGAAAAAAGCTCCCGCAGAGCCCCGGCTGATCTCCAGGGGCTCTCCCTGGCAAAGCAGCTCCTGTCTCCACAGCTGTGGGGTGTGCGCTGTGTCTCCACAATTCTTACTTCCCTATTCTCCTGCTGGCCGGTTTGAGATTTCTGCCTCAGAAACTGTGTGCCCTGGGGCTCCTGTCACATTCCTGGTGGGGACAGTCAGTGGGGATGGTCAGCCCAGAGGCTGAGCCCGTGCAGATGCTGTAATCCACTCTGCCCTGTCCTGGATTTCCCCTGCTCTGCAGCTGTGGGTGAGGACGGGACTGTGCCTCTGCTCACACATTCCTCTCTTTGTTCCGCTCCAGGATTCTGCCTTAGCTCATGCTGGAGGTGTAGGGAGTGAGCTGTGGGAACTCTCTGATCTGCTCTCTGAGACCCTGAATTTCAGCAGCCACGGGCGCAGCCTGTGCCTCCATGCGCCTCACCTCCCTCTTCCCCCACTCGCCCGGTCTGCCCACCTTTAAGTACTTGGGGTGGGAGTCCCTTCACTGCTCAGCATTCTTGGTAGAGGTTTGTTTGCTGCACTACAGCTGCTCAAATTGCTGTGCTTTTCAGGGGAGAACTCAGGGAGCCCTCCTCACCGCTGCCATTTTCTCTCTCTCTCGCTCTCTCTGGTGCACATATATCTTTACGGATGAATGCTTTCAGAATTTTTGGGCAGATACCTAGGAGAGGGATTGCTGGGTCATGTGGTAATTCTACTCTTAATTTTTTGAGGAACCTCCACACTGCCTTCCATAGTGCAGCTGCACCAACCTGCATTCCCACCAACAGTGTATGAGGGTTCCTTTTTCTCCACAGCCTCTCCAACCCTCGTTGTTATTTGTCTTGTTGATAATAGCCATTCTAACAGGTGTGAGGTGATATCTCATTGTGGTTTTTATTTGAATTTCTCTGATGTTTAGTAATGCTGAACATTTTTTCACATGTCTATTGGCCATTTGTATGTCATCTTTGGAGAAATGTCTATTCAGGTCCTCTGCCCATTTTTAAAATTGTATTGTTTGTTGTTGTTGAATTGTATGAGTTCCTTATATATTTTGGATATTTGCCCCTATTGGAGGCATTGTTTGCAAAAGTCTTCTCTTATTTTGTTGGCTGCCTTGTTATTGTGTCGATGGTTTCTTTTGCTGTGCAGAAGCTTTTTAGTTTGATATAATCCCATTGATTTATTTTAGCTTTTACTTCCCTTGCCTTTGAGGTCAAAATCATAAAATGCTTTTCGAACCCAAGGTCCATAAGTTTAGTACCTATGTTTTCTTCTATGCATTTTACTGTTACAGGCCTTATGTTTAGGTCTTTGATCCATTTTGAGTTAATTTTGGTACATGGTGACAAATAACAGTCTAGTTTCATTGTTTTGCTCATGAATTTCCAATTGTCCCAGAACAATTTATTGAAGAGGCTGCCTATTCTTCATTGTATGTTTGTGGCTCCTTTGTAAAAAATTATCTGTCCATATTTATGTGGGTTTATGTCTGGGTTCTCAATTCTATTCCATTGGTCTCAGTCTCTGTTTGTCTGCAAATACCATTCTATTTTGATTATTTTTGCCCTGTGATACCAGTTGAAGTCAGGGAGTGTTGTACCTCCAGCATTGTTCTTTTGTCTTAGGATTGCTTTGGCTATTCAGGGTCTTCTGTGGTTCCATATAAATCTGATGATTTTTTGTTCTATTTCTCTAAAAAATGCCATTGGGATTTTTATAGGGATTGCATTAAATCTGTATATTGCTTTGGGTAATATGGCCATTTTAACTATGTTGATTCTTCCAATCCATGAACACAGAATGTCTTTTTTCATTTCTTTGTACCTTCAATTTCTTTTTAAAATGCCTTATAGTTTTCAGTATATGTCTTTCACATCTTTGGTAAGTTTATTCCTAGGTATTTTATTCCTTTTGTTGCAATTGCAAACTATATTTTTAAAATTTCTTTTTCTGAGATTTTATTTTTAGTATATAGGAATGCAGTGGACTTTTGTACATTGATTTTGTAGCCGGCAACTTTATTGTATTCGTTTATTGTTTCTAATAGCTTTTTTTGGTGGAATCTTTACGGTTTTCTATTTATATAGCATCAAGTCATTTGCAAAAACTGACAGTTTAACTTCTTCATTCCCAATTCAGATACCTTTTATTTCTTTCTCTTGCCTTATTGCTCTGGCTAGGACTTCCAATACTATGTTGAAAAGCAGAGGTGATAGGGGACAGCCCTGTCTTTTTCCTAAACATAGAGCGAAGGGCTTCAGTTTTTCAATGTTAATTATGATAGTAGCTGAGGGTTTGCCATATATGGTCTTTATTATGTTAAGGTATATTCCTCCTATACCCATTTTATTAAGTGTTTTAATCATAAATGGATGTTGCACCTTGTCAAACAATTTTTCTGCATCTATTGATATAATTGTATGATTTTTGCCTTTTATTTGTTTATGTGGTGTATCACATTAATTGATTGCATATGCATAACCATTCTTGTGCACCTGGGATGAACCCCACTTGGTCGTGATGTATAACCTTTTTAGTGCATTGTTACATTCAATTTGCTAGAATTTTGTTTAAGATTTTTGTGTATGTATCCATCAGAAATATTGGTCTGTAATTCTCTTTTTTTGTGTTATTTTCATCAGGTTTTGGTGTCAGAGTAATGTTGGCCTCATAAAATGAGATAGGGAGTATTGTCCCTTCTTCAATTTTTTGGAATAATTTGAGTAGGACAGGCATTAGGCCCTCTTTGAATGTGGTATAATTCACTAGTGAAGACATCTGGTCCTGGACTTTTGCTTTGGGGAAGGTTTCAGATGGATGATTCAATTTCCTGATGGTTTATTGGTCTATTTAGATTTTCCAATTCTTTGTGATTCAGCCTAGAAAGGCTATATGTTTCTAACAACATGTCCAATTATTCTAGGTTATTGAATTTTGTGACATATAATCTTTCATAATATTCTTGGATGATCCTTTGTATTTCTGTGGCATCTGTGGTAACTTCCCCTCATTTCATTTATTTGTGTCTTTTCTTTTTTATCTTAGTGAGTCTAGCCAAGGGTTTGTTAATTTTATTAATCTTTTCAAAGAACACACTCTTTTTTGCATTATTTTTTTCTATGTCTTTTTGTTCTCTATTTCTCTGCTCTGGTTGTTATTATTTCCTTCCTTCTGCTGACTTTGGGTTACTTTCATTCTTCTTTTTCTAGTTCTTTAAGGTGTAACATGAGGTATTTATCTGGGATTTTTCTTCTTACTTGAGATAGGCCTGTAAGGCCATAATTTTTTTTCTTAAAACTGCTTTCGCTGCATCCCCCTACATTTTGGTAGGATGTATTTCATTCTCATTTGTTTCCATGTGTCTTTTGATCTTTCCTCTGATTTTTTATTTGATCCAGTCATTCTTTAAAAGTGTGTTGTTTAATATCCACATATTTGTGGTTTTTCCTGCTTCTTTTCTGCAGTTGATATCCAATTTCAAAGCCTTGTGATCAGAGAATATGCTTGGTATGATTTCAATCTAAAATTTGCTGAGGCTAGTTTTGTATCCCAATATATGGTCTATCCTTGAAAATGTTCCATGTACACTAGAAAAAAATGTATAGTCTGATGTTCTAGGACAGGGGTCGGCAAACTTTTGAGGTGGAAAATCTGCCAGGGGTCAGCAAACTGTGGCTTGCAAGCCGTAGGCTCTGAAGCAAAATTGAAAATTAAAATAAAACTATCATAGTTTCATTTATAAAATTTTTAAAGGATATTATTCACATAATGGTGATTATGTAAAAATATATTTATGGTTCTCAAATAATTTCTAAATTGTTGTGAGGGATAGGATTGGCTCTTCCAGGGGTTGGCAAACTTTTGAGATGGAATGTACTCAAAGAGCTGTATGTGGCTTGCAAGCTGCAGTTTGCCGACCCCTGTTCTAGGATGAAGTGCTCTCTATATGTCAATTATGTCTGTTTCATCTAATGTGTTATTTAGGGCTGATATTTATATATTTATTTTCTGTTTGGATGATCTCTCCATAGATGTAAATGATGTATTTATGTTCCCTACTATAATTGTGTTTTGGTCAATTTCTCCCTTTAATTCTATTAGTAGTTACTTAGTATATTTCAGTGCTCCCTGATTGGGAGCATCAATATTGATGGCTGTTATGTCTTCTTGTTGTATAATCCCCTTTATCATTATGAAATGTCCATGTTTGCCTCTTGTTACTTTTTTTATCCTGAAGTCTGTTTCATCTGATGTCAGTGTGGCTACACCTGATTTTCTCTGAATACAATGCTTGGAGTGTAAATTTCTACTCTTTCACTTTGAGTCTATATTTTTCTTTGTAGTTGAGATGTCTCTTGGAGACAGTTTAATTTTTTTTATCTAATCTGCTACTCTGTGCCTTTTTATTGGTGAGTTCAGTCCATTTATGTTTAGGGTGGTCATTGATATATGAGGATTTCCTATCATTCTATCTTTGGTTTTCTGGTAATATGGTGTCTCTGTTGTTTCTTACCTTGACTAACTTTCCACACAGCCTTTTAAGTACTTCCAAGTAGTAAACTTGGTAACTGTTTGTCCAGTTGTGACAAATTCATAATGAATAATCTCTCTGATATCAAAAACGGTTAGCAACATCATTGCCACAAGTTCATGAACTTAATTTTCAAACCTCGTATATCTAATTCCTTCATCAGGTTAGAAATATTTTTAGTTATTATTTCTTCAAGGTTCTCAATCCCTCGCTTTCTCTCTTCTTCTTCTGACACTCCTTTGATACAAATGTTATTATATTTTGTGTTGTCCCTGAAGTCTCTTAAAATATCCTCATTTTTAAAAATTATTTTTTCCTTTTGCTGTTCTCATTCAATGTTTTCTGGTAGTTTTTCTTCCCAATTGATAACTCACTCCTCTGCTTCATCTAATCTGTTGATGATTCCTGGTAGTGCATTCTTCATTTCAGTTACTATGTTCTTCACTTCTGACTAGTTCTTTTTAATGTTTTCTATGTCTTTTTTTAATGCTTGCTATCTATTTGTTGAAGTTCTCACTAAATTCCTTGAGCATCCTTATAACCAGCGTTTTGAACTCTGTCTGTGGTAGGATTCTTGCCTTTTTAATTTAGTTGTGTTTTTTTTTTAATTTTCTTGTGTTTTTTCATTTGGGATATATTTCCTTATTTCCTCATTTTGGCTGCCTCTGCATGTTTGTTTCTATGTATTAGGTGGATCTGCTACATCTCCCAGTCTTGCCAGGTGGTGTTATGTATTAGGAGTCTTGTTGGGCCCTGGCACAGTTTCCTTGATCACCTGTTCCAGATGCTCCAGGACTGTCCCTTGTGTGTGCCCTCCTGTTATAGTTGAGTCTCTATTGCTATTGACATGTCAGTGGGTCTGATTGGCACTCAGGCTGACTTGCTGTGGGGTTTTGCCATGTCCATAGTTTATGGGCTGCTATACAGGGGGCTTACCACATGGAGCAGGATTTGCTGCAATGCTCTCTTGCCTTTAAGACTTTGGGTGTGCTTTGTGTGCCTTGGGTGTGCCACTTGTGGGGTAATTGGGTGGTGCTGTGCTGTGGTCTGAAGCCAACTTCCAAGTATGTTGGTTCTGGGGTTTCTTGGGAGGAGCTTGTTGCAGGCTCAGTCTACCCACTGCCTGTGATCAGCTGGAGACTACCTGGTAGGAGGTACAAAGTGATCCATGGTTGGTTGCTGCATGTGCTAAACTTGGAGGTGCAAGTGTTAGATCATGCTGAGGATAGTTGCTAGCAGTACCAGGTCTGGTGTAACTGCACAAAAAGCCAGGATACCCTGAAGCCTGCTGCCTGTTGTTGAGCCTCCACTGTTTTCTACAGCTAGATATTGTGGGGGTTCCTCTTTTTGGTATCATTACTCTTGGCTGGGGACCCTGTTGTGAGACTGGGGTCCCTTTCTGTTCTGTGGGAATCCTCTGTATCTGAGATATCCCTCCCAATTATCATCTGCCACACGGAGGTTTGTGGCCTGTGTGTTTCACATCTCTAACCCTCCTACCAGTCTCAATGTGGCTTCTTCTTTATATCCTCAGTTACAACTTCTGTTCAGCTAGACTTCAGATGGTTCTCCAGGTGATTTTTCTACAATATAGTTGTAATTTTATGTGTTCACAGGATGAGGCAAGTACAGTGTCTATCTACTCTACCATCTTTGATCTCCCTCTATAAATGCATTTTATTATTAAGATGTATTATTTATAGTTTAATTTTTACTACATATAATAAATTAAACATTCTCAGTCATATGACATAGTTTTAACAAAATAAATTTATATCATCATTAATGTTTTAACTATTTTAAGTTATTAAGCTATTGATATTATTTGTTATGATTACAAAATAAGTAATTTTCAAAACAAATGACTTCTAGTATTTTCTACATGCAGAGTTTATTCATAATTTAAGTTTCCTAGAGTATGCTTGTAAATTTTAAAGGAGGTATACTGTTTCTAATTGATAAATACTGGTATATTCTACTACTTTAACATCTGAGAAAGCTTTAATTGATTTATTATCCTTGTA
>NW_017733000.1:32552-35118 GCF_001890085.2 Hipposideros armiger
GTTGGTATGTGGATGTTCAGACTGAATCTGAGTTTTTTTAAGATTTGTGTTTGATAAGCCACAAGCCCAGAGAACATTCCAGGTGAATGAGTGAGGGACACAGGTTTATTGAGACTTACAGACTGGGAACTTTCTACTTGGTCTGTGAGTCTCAAACCTATGTTACTTTAAGAGGTTGGACAATTAAGTCCTTGAACTCATCCTAGAAAAAGTGCTACATACCTCATTGCTGAATATCACTATGGTCACCTTTGAAGTACTACCCTCGGGAAGCTATGCATCAGTGCCAGTGCCTAGTCCACCCTTCAAAGCAATTTTGGAACTCTTTTTCTGGAATGGCCATCAGAGCTGTTGTCACACTACCCTTTATGTCCTAAATGTCATCAAAATATCTTCCTTTCAATATTTCCTTTATTTTTGGGTAAAGAAAGAAATCATTGAGGACCAGATCAGGTGAGTAGGGAGAGTGTTCCAATACAGTTATTTGTTTGTTACCTAAAAACTCCCTCACAAACAGTGCCGTGTGAGCTGGTGTATTATTGTGACGCAAAAGCCATGAATCATTGGTGAAAAGTTCAAGTCATCTAGCTTTTGCATGCAGCCTTTTCAGCACTTCCAAATAGTAAAGTTGGTTAACTGTCCATTTGGAACAAATTCATAATGAGTAATCCTTCTGATATCAAAAATGTTAGCAACATAGTTATCATAAGTTCATAAACTTAATTGTCCGGCCTCATATATGACTATGGGCCAGGTGCTTAGAGTGGATCTTTTTGGTTTGTCTCTAAAATCTCCTTAATGCTGATGGGTGGCACCCTAGGGAAGATATTCTTATGAACTTACCAGGCTTCAGTAGCTGACCTTTCTGACTAACAGAAGGAAGTCACTTTCCTGTCTCAAAATGAAATCCACACTACTTTTATATTAATAATAATTGCAACTTATTGAACACTGACTTCATGACATTTGTTTTTCCATTTAATTTTCCAACAAATACAAGCAGTTAATGTTATCATCAACATTTTATAAAGAAAGGGAATTGGACAACAGGGTAAATAATAACCTGCCTAAGTATATTTAATAACAGTTACAGTTGGAATTCAAACCCAGGTCCCCCTGACTACAAATATTGATACAATGCCATTATCCATCTCCATTGTATCTCCTGCATTCAATTTTATTCGTTCCACATTGTAGCCATTTTGGACCATTTTGACTCTGTAGGCTAGCATTATTATGTTATTGTTTCTGCATGGGATGTCTTTCATTTCCATGTTCCACCACTTAGCACCATGATTCACACTTGGTAGAAGATCATTAAAAGGATTTTAGAAGTGAATGAATGGTAGTCTCCTTCTCACTTAATTTATCAAATATATACAAAAATGTGCATGTGCACGTACACATATACATACATACATACATTACTGTGGCCTGAGGGTCGTTGTAAGTCTTAAAAATATCACGAATGACTTAGAACTTCATGTAGAGAGGGAAAACATAAAAGGGGTTTTCCTGAAAAACAGTCTTATTCTGGGCTTTGTGTCGATGGCATTTTTGATAGTCTTTTTTAAGAAAATAAGGCTTGCACTAATTTATTATTTTTTAATTATCTAAGTAATATTGTTTTAAAACAATAATGAGAAAATGCAGAGCACCAAAGGAAAAAAATTATTCTCTAATTCCCATACCAAAAATAAAATTAACATTTTTTATAATTGTCAAAACCTTTGTTGCACACACACACACATGTTTATTTATATGTGTATTTAACATACAAAAATAAACATGGGTCATACATACAGACATTTATCTAAAAAGTATAAGTATGTGATTATGCATAATTTACCAATCTGTATGTGCTTATATCAAATTTTTAAAATAATAGCTTAAAATCCTGTTTTTGAATAGGAACATTATAAAGCCATGTTTCTTGTCAGTCTATAAATAATACACCATGAACATTTCGGATACCTGCACAGTATTCTAATGTTTTGGACATATTGATTATTGTTTAACACTATAAACAATTCAGTATATGATTGAGGGGAACGAAAATTTTGCCACCCTGAAGCTGCTTTTTGGGATATTGATTTTTAAGCTGTTAAGAAAAATAATTCTCAGAAAGAGACTTTCACCCTTCCCCCTTTCCTGACCAATAAATTCAGAAAGAGAAATCTGCTTCAGGAAGGAAATGTTAGAATGCTACCTTAGGATAATTTGAACCAGTGTGTTAAATAAGAGGACATCAGACAGGCACCTGTTATCTATATACCCTGTATCCCTTTGTTTCTGAGTTGCCTGGCAAGAATTTGCCTTCCATGTGTATTACACTCTTCTTCAAGTACCTATAAATCAACCATTCTCACTTCTAAAATCTAATACCCCATTTCTCTCCTCCACTTTCTCCTTTGTTTAAAAATGTCTTATAGGGCCGGCTGAGTGGCACATTGGTAAAGAGCTGGCTTGGGATGCCAGAGGGCCCTGGTTCAGATCCCACATATGAGGGCCAGTGACACTGCCCTCCACAGCTAAGATGCTGAACAACAGCTCAACCTGGAGCTGG
>NW_017733000.1:42571-49824 GCF_001890085.2 Hipposideros armiger
CAGTATTCACTAAAGAAATATTTTCCTATGAAGTATGAGACAATTTTGATAGCAAAAATATTTTTATAACTTTCATAATTGTTGTTTGATGTACAATGATTTCACTATGTCAATAATAAGTACTCACTAAAAATAGAATCTCATAAAATTTGGGGAATCTTGTGTCACCTTATCTTTATTGTTCTCACTTTTATTATTTATTTATCATTGCAGATTAAAAAGATCAACAGAAACTTCCCTGTAAACCAACAGGTAAGATGGAGAAATGCTTGAAAAGTCAAATTATATATTTCTTTCATTTTATTTATTATATAAGATAATTATTGCATTTCATTTTTATGTGGAAATAATTGGTACTATCATTTGCTATCTTTAGGAAAATACATAGTTGACTAGATTTCATAGTATATGTCTGTTTCATCTTAATAAAAGTAGCTTTAAAAATCTTTTATCTAAGTAAACTAAGTAAAAACTTTTTTTACAAATAATTATATTTTTTTCAATATAATGGTAAAGAACTTGGAGAGCTAGTTACATGAGAATTTTACTGTATCAACATTTGGGACAACTTTATTAAATTGCTCTAAAAGTTAAAGGAGGACTGGCCAAGTGGCTCAGTTAGTTAAGAGTTAGCTTAACAGCTTGAGTTCTGAGCAGCAGTGTCACGGGTTCAGTTTCCACATGAGCCAGTGACGCTGTGCCCGAGCTGAGCTGCCGCTGAGCTGCCAACAGTTGACAGGGTGGCTCAGCTGGTGAGAGCACGTGCTCCTAACAACAAGACTGCCTGTTTGATGGTAGGCTATGCCTGCGGTGCAACTAAGACTGAACTCAACACCTTGAGCTGAGCTGCTGCCCTGATGGCTCAGTGGATAGAGCATGCACTCCTAACAACAGGGCTGCTAGTTCCACTCCCGCATGTTATGGTGGCTATGCCCACCCACAGATAAGATTGTAACACAGCACCTTGAGCTTAGAGGCCACAAGCTGCCGATGGGCAGCCAGTTGACAACTGACACCTTCTACAACTAAGACTGAAGAACAAAAACTTGGCTGGTACCCCTCCTCAACTCCCCAACACTGTTCCCTCCCTCAACTCCCCAATTTAAAAAATAAAAATTATAAAAATAAAATAAAAAAATAAAAGTTAATAGAAATTTTCAAAATTTGCTGACTGTTTTTCAAATGAGTCTAAATTAATGCATAGAAAGATTTCAGTTGACTTATAAAATTAATAATTGATTATAGTAAATAACTGATACACCTTATAACTTTATTATGCTAAAATCATTTTTTAATATTTATTTAAATATATTAAATATATATTTAAATAAATATATATGTATATCCTGCTTTTATAAAATAATAACAACATTAATTTGAGTAGGAAAAGTATGTGAATGCTCAGTGTTTTGTCTCATGCATGTTCTTGGTATATTGGGTTTATGTGGTAGTGAAACTCTATTGGCAAGGCATAAGTTTCTTACCCTTTGACATCAACCTCAGTTTGCAACCACTGATTAAAATTAAATGTCTAAATATCTATTCATAAATGGTATACCAATCACAAATTAATTTCAATAATAAAAATTTTAAAAATAGCCTTCAGCTTATAAAAACTAGGTTACTTTCTTAACTACACCTCAGTTCCCACATCTGTTTGTGTAAGTACAACTCTAAGTTTATTTTTTGAATTATTTAATTCAAAATCACACATGATTTAATTAAATCACACATGAAAACTTCTCAATATATGCTATTATTATCAATAATGTGTTAAATTGTTAGACTCATTCTTTGGAATAGAAAATGTATGTCCTTGTATAAATTATATTATTAATTATGCCATTAGCCCTGACTAGCCCACAAAGCTGTGTGTGACTGAAATATTAGTGAGAACAGCTTTGGAGAACTCAGTGTGTCTACAATTTTCTGAACTATTTATTTCCAGCCCTAGGCATCCCCTGCCTCCTAAATTCAGGACCTCATGCCTGAGACAAGTGGATGTTTTGGATAGTTGCAGAGGTTTTGTCTTGTCACATTTCACAGCAGGCTGTGGTTGTATTTGAGGTACTTGTTTGCAATGCTAAGAACAGAGCTCTTGCCTAGAGCTTCTAATTTAATAGTTCTGTGATGAAACACGAAAAACTACCTTTGCAGCTTCCATCCTATCCCAGGTGATTCTGATGCTGGTGGTACAAAGTGACATCTTGGGGAAAACAGTTTAATAATTTCATAGGGCTGCAGTAGAGGGGGGCAAAATCACCGATGAGAAATTATTTAAATAAAAAGAAACACCAGTCATGGAGTGAGGTTGTAAGGTCCATCAGAAGCCTTGGTTGTTTTATTACCAAATATGTAAAAACATAGATCAACTCATCTGGGGAATTCTTGCCAAAAATATAAGTGATAAAAATTCTTGAAGAATGATTCTAATATCTGTGTCATCACAGTTCTTTCCCCTTTTTAAGCCTCAACATATGAAAAATTAATAATTAGTGTAATTTATTACTGTGAATGTTTCAAAACCCTGATAACCTCACAGCTATTCTTTTTTTACATATATAATAATGTTGAAAAATTTTTAAATAAATTTTTTATTTAAGTATAGTGGGTATATAATCTTATATTTGTTATATTAGTTTCAGGTGTACAATATAGTGATTCAATATTTTTATACCTTACAATTTGTTCATCACTCAAATTCTAATAATCATCTATCTCCATGCAAACTTATCATAATATTATTGACTATATTCCACATTCCCTTTCCCCCCATCTCCTCACCCCCTCACTTCTGATAACCATCTCTTTGGTCTCTGTTTCTCTGGTCTCTACTTTTGTTTTCTGTTGTTTTCAGATTGCACATATAAGTGAAACCATATGACATTTGTCTTTCTCTGCCTGACTTATTTAACTTAGTGTAATACACTCTTAATCCATCCATGTTGTTGCAAATTGCAAAATGTTATTCTTTTTTATTGATGCATAGTATTCCATTGTATATATACATATACCACTTCTTTATCCATTTATCTATCGATGGACACCTAGAGTGCTTCCATATCTTGGCTATTGTAATTAATGCAGCAATTAACATAAGAGTGCACATCTTTTTGAATTAGTGTTTTCCTTTTCTTTAGATAAATACCCAAAATTGGAATTGCTGGTTTGTATAGTATATCCATTTTATTAGGTTTGTTTTTGTATTTGTTTTTGTTTTAGAATCTCCATAGAATTTTCCATAGAGGCTGCCCCAATTTGGAGTTCCACCAAGAGTGCACAAATGTTCCCTTTTCTTCATATCCTCACCAACACATGTTATTTGTTGACTTTTTGATAATAGCCACTCTCACTAGTGTGAGGTATCTCATTGAAGTTTCGATTTGCATTTTCCTGTTGATTAGTAATGTTGACCATCTTTCATGTGTCTGTTAACCATCTGTATGGCTTTGGAGAAATGTCTTTTCATGTCCTGTGCCCATTTTTCTTTTTTTTCTTTCTGTAAACATCTCTTTTATTTTCCTAGATCCTATATTTACCAGCTCCTACCTCCATTTTTTTATTCTTTAAAATAAAAGAAAGCAAAAAGTATGGCAATGAAATTATCTTTCCTTTCAAATTGTGGTTCTATTTTTTTTTTGTCACCAACTCTCAAAAAGTAGCCTGACAACTTGATTTCTCAATACTAGCTCACTTGCTACAAAAAAGGGATGTTTATTTTTTATAATAAAAACAAAACATTTCTTATAAAAATTTTGGAAAATTAATTACAAAGAAAAAAAAGGCATTCATAGTCTTGCCAACCACTTCTCAGAAATATACAGTGCCTGCCTGTTTTTTTCCATGTTTTTTTTATTAATTTATTTTTTATTATGAAATACTCATTTTTTAGAATTAGTTTCAGCTGTACAACACAGTACAACAGTTATAATTTTAACCCATCGAAGTGACAACCCCCATCCCCCAATCCACCGCCCCATTTCCCCCAATATCATACATATCTATTACAATTCCCTTGACTCAACTCCNAGAGTGGGGGGAAAAGGAAAAAGGAAATGAGGGAAAAAATGGAAAAAGAAAAAAAGAAGAAAAAAGAAAAAAAAGGTTGCTCAGCAATCAAGAGCCTCTGGGCTAGTCAGCACCAGCTATTGGGGGGAAGGGCTCAGTGCGTCATATGCCAACCTCTCTCTAGACTTGAAATGATATTCCCATAATTAATTGCTGTGTGCTCTGGAACCGTGCTCACCACAATACATCCTCACAGTTTGTTGAGGGCTGTCTGCTGCTGCCAAATACACTCTGTGGCCTGCGTAGGTAGGGGACAGGGACCAGGGGCTCAGGGTGTCCCTGGCAACACAACTCTAGTTGGGCAGGGCAGGCCCCGAAGGCACCACATTCTGTGGTCAGTGGCCCTCACCAAGTCAGAGCTGCATGCATTCCTGCATCGGCAGCAAGCGCACACAAACTCACCAGGAAAGCCCCAGCTGGATCACGCAGGCTCACAGTTCATGGCCCTACATTCCCAGGAAAACTCCCTGTCTCAGCCTGTCCCAATCAGCCGCGCACAGATCAGGCCAAGCAACCCAACAGCCAGTCGCCACCCAGGCAACTCTGCATGCGCACTGCGGAAATCTGGGACCTAAGGCGAGTCGTGCAATCCCAGGTCTCAATAAGCAGTCTTTTGGAGTCAGAACACACATACGAGGCGTTTCCCTGGCTATGCAGCACAAGTAGTATGGAGGGTGGCAATCCAAGGTCACATGCGCATGCATACATGCATGCATACAAGCACTCCTGCGTCAATTCCAACAGACCAATGCAGTACCAGAGGTGAGCCTCTGTGGGAGGGCCCAACCCTGAAAAAATGGCACCCTCTTGTGCACTGCTCGTGTGGAAGCTCCACACCAGGGAACAATGGTCACAATAACCTCCAGCTCCCGCACCAAAGGCACTCAGTTCAGTTCTTCCTGCAGGCTCCTGGATTCTGCTTGCAAAGCTACTCCCTCCACCAGGAACCGGGTGGGTGCTTACCAGTGAGCCAGTCGGTTTGCTGGCTCCACTCTTTCTCCAGCTGCCCTCAACCTCACCAAGTTGAGCAAAGAGCATCCTCACTATTTTCTACTTCCAGCTATCGTAGAACTCCTCTTCCCGGCAAAGTAACTCTGGGCTGGTGAGCGTGGTGTGGCTGGAGAAGCCTCCCCACCACTGAGGTGTCCCTCACAGGGTTTGCCCTCTCTCGTCTCCTCCCATCCTAACAGACTCGACGTGGCCTCCTCTTTAAGTCCTTCTTTTCAAGGTTCTGTTCATCTAGTGTCCAGGGAACTTCCAAGGTTGAATATCTTATAAATTTTTTGTAATTTTGGTTTGATTCTGGGAGGCAGTCAACACAGTGTCTGTCTATTCTGCCATCTTACTGGAAGTCTGTTTTATTTTTATATTTTATTTGTTGCATGTTATGCAAACAATCTAGAAGTTACTTCCAAAGTCCATTTCATGATTTTCTAAACATTTTTTATTTCTTTACATACCATTTTTTAAAGGTTCTATTCTCATTGTTTGCATATCTCACTAAATGCTTTGTCATACTAACTCTCTAATCATTAAAATAAATACTCTTTCTTTACCTCTCCTTATATTCTAATTGTCCATCTATGTCGCTCCTACATTCTTGGCAGTTTTGGGGAAATTGGTAGAAAATATACCACACATTTTACTTTTAATAGAAGTAATAGTATAAAATAAATTTATTTAAAAGATAGATAGTAAGATTCATATATTACTAAGTTGACCTATGAAAGCAGTCAGGATGTACTAAGGAAAACTATAACAAAACAACAGCAAGTATAATATGATAGCTTTACACAGGTAAATGAACCTGATGATCTTGTAAATACTGCAATGGGAAAAGAAATTGGACTACTATAGGAGAAAGCATGTTAATTCCCCAAACACTACTGAATGGGGGTTAGTGGAAAAAGATTTCTATGATCTGCAAGTATTTTACTTTCAACCATTACTTTTCTATCAAGCAATGTTTATTTACATACTTTTAAGCTTTCCACAATAGATTATTCAGACTTTTTTTCAGATCAAAACTACAAAGTTAGATAGCATTCACTTGAACACAGGTCCACAAAAATATTTTTATATAATTGAATTTTTTATAAGAATAATAACTTGCAAGAAGCATAATTCCACAAAGTATTCAATACAGGCTTTTTGATTGATTGATAGCAAATGTTTAGGGATCTGCTCTTTCTGTTTACATCTCCAATCTATCCTCATTTGAACTGAAAGCACCAGGACTTTTAGAGATTTCCATAGCTGATTCCTCACCAGAGCAAAACTACTTTGACATGATTATTGTAATGTAAGACAGACATGGCTTTTACGTGACCCTGCTGAAATCATATAAACCTCCTCAAATTTTCTTTTGTATTTTATAAGAGAAAATACCTTGCCAGAAATTATGGCCTTGTAGATGAGCCATTTGATGATTTTCCAACTATGTCCACCATATACATTAAATTTCATGATTTAATATTTATCATTAAGATGAAGGAAATACAATTTTAAATGGAAAAAATAAAATAATTAAATAAAATGTTTTACAAATGAAAACAGGCTGAATTAGTCTGATGTAAGGTTATACCATACAGAGTTATCATTATTTGTTTATCTAAAAAAATAGAAAACCTTAATTGTTTTGATTAATATAAATTCTGTTGAACAAATACTTTGTGTAGTGTACAATCATTTATCTAAATCTCATATTCATTTTCATTGGGTTTTTAAAGTTTTTTACATAATTTATGATGGAGGCAATTCTTTCTCTGAAGATTTACTTTAAATTCTTATAAAATGTCACTCATTTGTTTTAAAGTAAATTTTCTACTTTTTTGACATCCTCACTGAAAATTATTTTAACACATATATTTTATCATTTGGTGTTTGAATATCCCATTTTTTCTGTTCTGTTGTGTGTGAAAGCAAATTGAAAATAATATGATTTCAAAGTAAAAAAAACCCTACAGAATGTTAATTTCTATATTCATAGTAGATAGTTATTTAGCATGTACAAAAACAGTCTTTTGGTTTCTCATAAACAACAAAAAAAGTTCGATGGAAATCTCTTACAAAATCTACAAAACCTTTTTTTTTTATGTATAACTTGCCACTTCAGATGATCTGGTTCTTTCTCCTGAAGTGGTATCACAGTATTCACTAAAGAAATATTTTCCTATGAAGTATGA
>NW_017733000.1:56384-57599 GCF_001890085.2 Hipposideros armiger
CCAGGACTTTTGTTTGTTGGAAGCTTGTTGATTACTGACTCAATTTCTTTGGTAGTAATCAGTCTGTTCAGAGTTTCTGTTTCTTTTTGGTTCAGAGTTGGTAGATTGCAAGCTTCTAGAAATGTATCCATGTCTTCCAGATTTTCAAATTTGTTGGCTTATAGCTGCTCGTAGTATTTTCTTACAATTTCTTGTATTTCTGTGGCATCTGTTGTCACTTCTCCTCTTTCAATTTCTGATTTCATTAATTTGGGTAGTCTATCTCTCTTTTTCTTGGTGAATCTGGCTAAGGGTTTGTCGATTTTGTTTATCTTTTCAAAAAACCAGCTCTTGGTTCCATTGATATTTGTATTATTTTTTTGGTCTCTATTTCATTTATTTCTGCTCTGGTTTTATTATTCCCTTCCTTGTACTCCCTTTGGGCTTGTGTTGCTGTTCTTTCTCCAGTTACCTTTGGTGCAAAGATAGTCTGTTGATATGAGATTGTTCTTCTTTCTTTAGATAGGCCTGCAATGCTATGCATTTTCCCCTTAGGACTGTTTTCACTGCATCCATAGATTTTGAGTTGTGTTTCCATTGTCGTTTGTCTTGAGATAGCTTTTGATTTCTTCCTTGATCTCAGTATTCACCCACTGCTATTTAGTAGCATGTTACCCAGCCTCCATGTATTTGTGTGCTTTCCAGGTTTTTTTTTTATAATTGATTTCTAGTTTTATAGCATTGTGATCACAGAAGATGCTTGATATAATTTTGGTATTAAATTTATTGAGACTGGTTTTGTGTCATAACATGTGGTCTCTCTTAAAAAATGTTCCATGTGCACTTGAGAAGAATGTATATTCTGTTGCGTTGGGGTGAAATGCTCTAAAAATATCAATTAAATCCAACTGGTCTAAAGTGTCATTTACGGACACTTTTTCCATGGTGATTTCTGTCTGTAGGATCTGTCCATTGGTGGCAATGGAGTGTTGAAGTCCCCTATTATGATAGTGTTGCTGTTGATCTCTGTCTTTATGTCTGTCAAAATATGTTTTATATATTTAGGAGTTCCTATGTTGGTTGCACAGATGTTTACTAGGGTTATGTCCTCTTGTTGAATTGATCCTTTTATTTTTATGTAGTGTCCTTCTTTGTCTTTTATTGTAGTCTTCATTTTAAAGTCTATTTTGTCTGAAATAAGTATTGCTACTCCTGCTCTTTTCTCATTTCCATTTG
>NW_017733000.1:59229-74784 GCF_001890085.2 Hipposideros armiger
GATGTGGTCAGTGGCCCCCACCAAGTCAGAGCAGCATGCACTCTTGCATCAGCAGCCAACCCACACAAACTCGCCTGGAAAGCCCCGGCTGAATCACGCAGGCAAATAGCTCGCGGCCCTACACTCACAGGAAAACTCCCTGTCTCAGCCTGTCCCAATCAGCTGCTCAAAGATCAGGCCAAGCAGCCTGACATGCAATTGCCACCCAGGCAACTCTGCATGCGTAGTGCAGAAATCGGGTACCTAAGGCGAGTTGCTCACTTCTGGGTCTCAATAAGCAGTCTGTTGTAGTCGGAGCATGCTTACCTGGCGTTTCCCTGGCTATGCAGCACAAACGGTATGGAGGATGGGGATCTAAGGTCGCATGCGCCTGCACACACACAAGCACACATGCACTCCTGCGCCAATTCCAGCAGACCAATGCAGTCCCTGACCTGTGCCTCTGTGGGAGGGCCCAGCCCTGAAAAAATGGCCCCCTCCTGTGCACCACTCATGTGCAAGCTCCACACCAGGGGAACAATGGTCTTAAAAACCTCCAGCTCCCGTGCCAAAGGCACTCAGTTCAGTCTTTCCCGGAGGTTCCTGGGCCCCGCTCACAAAGCTACTCCCTCCACCAGGAACCAGGTGGGTGCTCACCAGCGAGCAAGTCGCTTTGCTGGCTCCATTGGTTCTCTAGCTGCCCTCAGCCTCACCAAGTTGAGCAAAGAGAGTCCTCACTATTTTCTACTTCCAGCTATCATAGAACTCGTCTTCCCAGCAAAGTAACTCTGGGATGGTGAGCTTGGTGTGGGGCTTGAGAGTCTTGCCCCCAACCGGAGAAGCCTCCCCACCTTTGAGGTGTCCCTCACGGTGTTTGCCCTCTTTCGTCTCTGCCTCTCTTACCGGACTTGACGTGGCCTCCTCTTTAAGTCCTTCATTTAGAGGTCCTGCTCATCTAGTGTCCAGGGAACTTCCGAGGTTGAATATCTTATAAATTATTTGTAATTTTGGTGTGATCTGGGAGGTAGTTGGCACAGTGTCTGTCTATTCCACTATCTTACCAGAAGTCCTCCAATCATATGGTTTTTATCTTTGTTTGTTTTCTTGGTGTGTGTGATCAACCACATTAATTGTTTTGTGGGTGCTGAACCACCCTTGTGTCCCTGGTATAAATCCCACTTGATTGTTGTGTATAATCCTTTTAATGTGTTGTTTAATTCAGTTTGTTAGTATTTTGTTGAGAATATTGACATCTTTATTCACCAGGGATATTGGCCTATTCTCTTTCTTTGTAGTGTCTTTGTCTGGCTTTGATATCAGGGTAATGCATAGTTATATCACCAGTGCATTAAGATAGCAGGGTACATTCCCTACTTAATAAAATCTGAGCCACTTTAAGGAATAAAAATTTCAAAACATATATTTTCATTTTTTTCCCCATAGTTAGCATTCAAACAGAACTCTTACTTTGGACTAAACCAGATTATGTTCCTTTAATATAAAATTTCTTCCTAACTTAATTTTCATGTAAAGTTCTCTGAATCATGGATTCAGAGCTATACATATATGTTTATATGTATGCTATTGATTAAATAATTCAGGTGTATGCTAAAATATTAAGGGCCATACAATGAAAATCAAGCCGCTTCATATCCCTGATGCTCTAGGCCTCAAAACAGAAAAACAACATGTCACCCATGACACACTGGAACAGAAGTATTCTGCTTCCTGTGGGATTTAGTTTTGAGTTTGTGCCACACATGTGGTATGGCTACTTCAATGAGAGAAATTAAAATAAAAACAAAACATAAAGAACTCTGGAACTGGAGAAATTCACTACTGTCCAGCAGAGGACAGTGCTAGAGATTAGCACTCTGGGGACACTCCTACAGTCCAGGATGCGTGAGACTTACTTTTAAGTAAAACCACCCTTATTAAAGAAGAGATTTTGACCCAAAATTATAAACCATTTGAGGAAATAAACCACTATAACAGAAAGCATAGTGTGGAGATTGAAGAACAATCCCAAATTATTTTTAATTATCATGTGTTTTTTTGTTTTAAGAAAGGAATGGAAATTGTTAAGCCAAGAAGAAGACATGTTAAAAAATGTGGATTGCAAAAGAGCCAAATAGAAGTTCAAAAATAAAAAAAATGAGTATATTTAAAATTAAAACCAATTAACCTATTGAAAAATAGAAGATTAAAATGAAGATAAAATATATAATTGGAAATAGTATTTCTGAGAATATCAACAAAATTCAATATACCTAGAAAAAGATAAAACATTTGGAAGCTAAAATAAGATCGAAGCTCAAAAAAAAATTCTGCAGAAAGACTGATGAAAATACATGAGAGGCAATGTATGAAGAGAGATAGCTAAGAGTTTCTATGAACTTTTAAAAAACCAAACTAACCCTTGAGCATGATGAGAAATAAAGCCACACCAACAAAGAATCTGAAACAACCTAAATATCCAATCAGTTGAATACTGCTCAGCCATTAAAAAGATTAGATAGATAGCACTATTTGTACTGGTATAAAATGTTGTCCAAGAAAGTTATTAAGTAGCAATAGTGAAGTAAAGAAGGGGAATAAAAATAAGCAACTAATTTTAAATAAAGGGTTTGGAATGATACACATATTCTTTTACAGGAATAAAAAAAATCTCAAGAAATACAATAACCTAGTAAAGGTGTTTGCATCTGGTAAGAAGTATCACATCCCAACCTCCTTCCCATTGTGAGGATTCATTCCCAAGCCCATGTGCTTAAGATCTGTGCCTTTCCCTTCAGTGTCCTTTCATTTCAACTTTCCCTCAATTTGAATTAAGTTTCCTATTTAATTCCTGCATCAAGACATTCCATTTTTGTTTTGAGTTCAGATGTACATTAACTCAGTTGTTCTGTTACATTCTATTTTGCATTTTTATATATTGGAATCAGCTCCATCTACCTTATTTATTGGAAGTCCTCTGGCTTTTGGTCTTTTCTATTGGTAGCTGTAAAAATTTATGTGCTTGCTTTTTTTTTAATTAAAAATAATTGGGGGTGACAACTCTTAGTAATGTTACCTAGGTTTCAGGCATATAATTCTATAATCTATCTATCTATCTATCTATCTAGATAGATAGATAGATAGATAGATAGATAGATAGATAGATAGATAGATATCACATTGTGTGGTCACCACCTCTGGATCAGTTCTCCTTCCATCACCTTATATTTGATCCCTTTTACCCTCATTTACTATCCCTTTCCCTTTTACCCTCTGGCAACCACTAAACTGTTGTCGGTGTCTATGAGTTTTTGTTTCTTAATTTGTTTGTCTTGTTCCTTTGTTGTTTTCAGTTGTATATCCCCCATATCAGTGAAACCATATGGTTCTTGACTTTTTCTGTCTGACTTATTTCGCTCAGCATGATAATCTCAAGATCCATCCATATTGTCTCAAATGGCATTATTTCATCTTTTCTCATGGAAGAATAGAATTCCATTGAGTATATATACCACAACTTTTTATTTAAATATCTATGAAAGGATACATTGGTTGTTTCCATGTCTTGACCACTGTAAATAAAGCTGCAATGAACATCGTAGCACATATATCTTTATGGATAAATGTTTTCAGATTTTTTGGGTAGATGCCCAGGAGAAGGATTGCTGAGTCACATGGTAATTGTATTCTTATTTTTTTGAGGAAACTCCATACTCTCCCATAGCCACTGCATCAATCTGCATTCCCACCAACAGAGTATGAGGATTCCTTTTTCTCCACAGCCTCTCCAAATCTTGTCATTTTTGTTTTATTGATGATAGCCGTTCTAACTGGCTTGAGGTGATATCTCATTGTGATTTATATTGCATTTCTCTGATGATTAGCAAATGTTGAGCATTTTTTTCATATGTCTATCTGACATTTGTATGACCTCTATAGAGAAATGTGTATTCAGGTCCTCTGCCCATTTTTTAATTGGATTGTTGGTTTTCTTTGTTGTTGAGTTCCTTATGTATTTTGGATATTAGCCCCTTATTGGAGGCATTGTTTGCAAAAATCTTCTCCCATTCTGTTTGTTGCCTTGTTATTTTGTCAATGATTTATTTTGCTGTATAGTGTTTTAGTTTAGCATAGTCCCATTTATTTATTTTAGTTTTTGTTTCCCTTGCCTCTGAAGTCAAATTCATAAAATTCTCTTTGAACCCAAGGTACACAAGTTTAGTACCCATGTTTTCTTCTATGCATTTTATTGTTTCAGGCCATATGTTTAGGTCTTTGATCTATTTTGAGTTAATTTTCATACATGGTGACAGCAGTCTAGTTTCATTCTTTTGCATGTGGCTTTCCAATCCTCCCAGCACAATTTACTGAAGAGGCCATCATTTCTCCATTGTATATTTTTGGCTTCTTTGTAAAAAATTATCTGTCCATATTTATGTGGGTTTATTTCTGGGTTCTCAATTCTATTCCATTGGTCTCTGTGTCTGTTTTTCTGTAAATACCATACTGTTTTGATTATAGTTGCCCTGTAGTACAAGCTGAAGTCAGGAGTGTGATACCTCCAGCATTGTTGTTTTTTCTTAGGATTGCTTTTGTTATTCAGGGTCTTTTGTGGTTCCATACAAATCTGATAATTTTTTGTCAATTTCTTTAAAAAATGCCACTGGAATTTTGATGGGGGTTGCATTAAATCTGTATATTGATAGGGATAATATGACCATTTTAACTATGTTAATTGCTCCAATCCATGAACATAGAATGTCTTTTTCCATTTCTTTTTGTCTTCTTCAATTTCTTATAAAAATATCTTATAGTTTTCAGTGTATAGGTTTTTCACACCCTTGGTTAAGTTTACTCTTAGACATTTTATGCTTTTCATTGCAATTACAAAAGGAATTGTTTTTTGTTTTATTTTTTATTTCTTTTTCTGAGATTTCATTGTTAGTATATAGGAATGCAATGGACTTTTGTACATTTATTTTGTAGAGGGCAACTTTACTGTATTCATTTATTGTTTCTAATAGCTTTCTTGGTGGAGTTAGGGTTTTCTATATGTAGCACCAAGTCATCTGCAAAAACTGACAATTTAACTTCTTCATTCCTAATTCAGATGCCTTATTTCTTTCTCTTGCCTGATTGCTCTGGCCAGGACTTCCAATACTATGTGGAAAAGCAGAGGTGATGGGGACAGCCCTGTCTTGTTCCTGAACATAGAGCGAAGGGCTTCAGTTTTTCACCATTAATTATAATACTGGCTGAGGGTTTGTCATATATGGCCTCTATTGTGTTAAGGTATTTTCCTTCTGTACCAATTTTATTAAGTGTTTTAATCATGAATGGATGTTTTACCTTGTCAAATGCTTTTTCTGCATCTATTGATATAATCATATAAATTTTGTCCTTTATATTGTTTATATGTTGTATCATGTTGATGGATTTGCATATGTTGAACCATTCTTGTGCTCCTGAGATGAACCCTACTTGGTGGTGATGTATAATCTTTTTAATGCATTGTTGCATTTGATTTGCTAGAATTTTGCTTAGGATTTTTGCATCTGTATCCATCAGAGATATTGGTTCGTAATTCTCTGTTTTTGTGTTACCTTTGGTATGAAGGTAATGTTGGCGTCATAAAATGAGTTAAGGATATTGTCTCTTGTTCAACTTTTTGGAAGAGCTTGAGTAGGCTAGGTATTAGATTCTCTTTGAATGTTTGGTAGAATTCACTAGTGAAGACATCTGGTCCTGGACTTTTGCTTTTGGGAAGGTTTCAGATAACTGATTCAATTTCCTGATGGTTGATCTGTCTATTTAGATTTTCCAATTCTTTGTGATTCAGCCTAGGAAGACTGTTTGTAAGAACATGTCAATTTCTTCTAGGTTATTGAATTTGGTGGCATATAGTCCTTCATCGTATTCTTGGATGATTCTTTGAATTTCTGTGGCATCCGTGGTAACTTCCCCTCTTTCATTTCTCATTTTTTTTATTTGTGTCTTTTTTATCTTAGTGAGTCTAGCCAAGGGTTTGTCAATTTTATTGGTCTTTTCAAAGAACCAGTTATTTGTTGCATTAATTTTTTTCTATTGTCTTTTTGTTCTCTATTTCATTTAGTTCTGCTCTGATTGTTATTATTTCCTTTCTTCTGCTGACTTTGGGTTTCATTTGTTGTTCTTTTCCTAGTTCTTTAAGGTGTAACATGAGGTTATTTATCTGGGATTTTTCTTATTTCTTGAGATAGGCCTGTGATGATATAAACTTCCCTCTTAACTGCTTTTGCTGCATCCTAAAGATTTTGGTAGGATGTATTTTCATTCTCATTTGTTTCTATGTATCTTTTGATATCTCCTTTTATTTCTTCTTTGACCCAGTCGTTCTTTAAAAGTGTGTTTAATCTCCTCATATTTGTGGTTTTCTTGCTTTCTTTTTGCAGTTGATGTCCAATTTCAAAGCCTCGTGATCAGAAAATATGCTCGATATGATTTCAACCTTCTTAAATTTACTGAGGCTATTTTTGTGTCCCAACATATCATCTATCCTTGAGAATATTTTATGTACACAAGAAAAAAATGCATAGTCTGATGTTCTAGGGTGAAATGCTCTATAAATTTCAATTATGTCTATTTCACCTGTCATTTAGGGCTGATATTTCTTTATTTATTTTCTGTTTGGATGATCTCTTCATAGCTCTCAATGATGTACTTAGGTCTGCTACTATAATTGTGTTTTGGTCAATTTCACACTTTAGTTCTTTTAGTAGATGCTATGTATATTTTGGTACTCCCTGATTGGGGGCATCAATATTGATGACTGTTATGTCTTCTTGTTGTATAGTCCCCTTTATCATTATGAAATGTCCATGTTTGTCTCTTGTTACCTTTTTTATCCTGAAGCCTGTTTCATCTGATATTAGTATGGTCACACCTACTTTTCTCTGAATACCATTTGCTTGGAGTGTGAATTTCTATGCTTTCACTAAGAGCTTATATTTGTCCTGTAGCTGAGATGTCTCTTGCAGGCAGCATATAGTTGAGTTTAGTGTTTTGATCCAATCTGCTACTCTGTGCCTTTTTATTGGTGAGTTCAATCCATTTACATTTAGGGTGATTATTGATATGTTAGGATTTCCTATCATCCTATCTTTGGTTTTCTGGTAGGTCAGTGCCTTCGTTTTTTCTTTGCCTTTTTCTTACTGTTTATTATTTTAGTGTGGTGTTATTCTATGACTTTTCCCTCTATTTCTTCTTTTTTAATGTTATATATTTCAGTTCTGGATTATTTTTGAATGGTTACCATTAATTTTATATAAAAGAAAGTTTCATATTTAGAGTATTCCAATTTCTTTAGCATGTTTCCTTTCTCCATTGCCTTTTGCTGGTTCAGACCTTTTCTCTCTCCCCTTTTATGTTTCTGTTGTCACAAATTATCCGTATTTATGCTGTGAGTTCATTTTCTGTGCTGCAGTAGCAAGTTGTCTTTTCCTTCTTTTTTTTAAGTGTTTTTTTTCTTCTTCTTTACCATGTATGTTATGTTTAAGTGTATACTGTCCTATTTGGTGTAGGGGTTGCCATTTTCTGCTTCTGTCTGTCTGTTCATAGTACTATTCATGATTTTGCATTCTTTTTTGTTATTTTTGCTTTAGGTCGAATAGCCTACTTCAGTATTTATTGTAGTGCAGGTTGTGTGTTAGAAAATTATTTCAGCTTCTGTATGTTCCTCCTTCATATATAAAAAATATCTTTGCTGGATAAATTATTCTTGCCTCATAATTTTTCTCTTTCAATAGTTTGAATATTTTATTCCACTTTTTCCTGGTTTGTAGAGTTTCAGCTAAAAACTCTGATGATAATCTAATGAGCTTTCTTTCCTTTGTAGGTTACCATCTTTTTTTCCTTGGCTGCCTTGAGGATTCTTTCTTGTTATTAATTTATGACCATTTCAATACAATGTGCCTTGGAGAAGGCATGTTGGGATTGAGATAATTAGGTGTTCTATTTTCTTCTTGGTTTTGAGATTCCAGTTCTTTCCACTAGTTTGGGAAGTTCTTATTAACTATTTGTTTGAATATACTCTTTGTTCCCTTCTCCCTTTCTTCTTCTTCTGGTATGCCTATTATTCTTAGGTTGCTCTTTTTGATGGAGTCATAAAGTTCTTGTGAGTTCTTTCATTTCTTTTAACTCTCAAGTTTCTCTCTTCTCCTCTCTATGTCATTTTCATGTTTCTATCTTTGATGTCACTGATTCTTTCCTCTATCTGGTCAGCTCTATTACCTAAGCTGGCTATTTCATTCTTCATTTCTTTTGTTGAGTTCTTAATCTCCAGAAATTCTATTTGATTATTTTTAAAAATGTCAATCTCTTTGATAAAATGTTCATTTTGTTCTTTGATTGTGTTTTGAGTTCATTAAACTGCCTGTCTGTGTTTACTTGTATCTCATTCAGTTTTTTCAGAACTGCAATCTTGAATTCTCTGTCATTTAAGTCACATATTTTCATGTCTTTAAGTTCATTTTCTGGAGACTTTTCATTTTCTTCCTGAGCTGCCTTGTTACCTTGGTTATTCATGACAATTAATGAATTATTTCTCTTCCTAGGCTTCTACAGGAGTGGATTCTGCAACTAGTTGATAGGAATAGGTCTTTTTTTGCTTTCCAGTAGGTGTTGATGGAATGTTTTATTTTCTTTCTCGCTGCAGCCTTTTATTCTCTCTCATGTTGTAGTGTTATGTTTTCTCTGTACTGTTCTGGTTTCTCACACAATGAAGGGTGGTGTTCCCTAGGAGGTGTGTTTCTCCTCTGTGAGCAGGTTGTCTGGGTCTCAGGGCACAGCCTCCATGGAGGGATGTGGAGAGCTTCTGAAATTTCAAATCTCTTCTTGCACCAGATTCAGAGCCTGTGTGTTTAAGCAGCTCTTTTTATTCCTGCAGGGATCTGCCCAGATAGGTGGGGTCAGGGGCAGGGTGGGTTGTAAGAGACGGCTCTGAATAATGGTGGCAACCACCAGCACAGGTAATCCTGCACCCAAGGCCCCCTCCCCTCTTCACTGGAACTACTTGGGCCGTGAGTTTGTGGCTATGGGGCAACAGTTCTCAGAATTGCAAATGTTCTGGGGTTTGTTTGTTTTTTATCTGACACTGTTACTGCTTTACTTCTAGCACTGGAAAGGTGTGGGTTGTGTGAGCTCTGAGAGGGTGGATAGGGGTTGGCTAGGCTCAATGCTTATGTCTTCTGTCCTCTGCTTGGCAGTGAAGGGTTAAACCACCCTTCTCACCCTTCTTCCTCAGTCTGTGCGCCAAGATCTCTGCTGCGATTGTTGCGTTCAGCTGTGTTATATGGTAATCCTTCCAGTGGGACTGTGGGCCTTAAGGGGAGCACTGTCCAAATTCTGTTGTTTCCTGTGACTGAGGTAGTTCTGGAATGCAGGGAACTCAGAGCTCTGAGCTCTGGTCTGGATCCTCTAGCCAACACATGGTCCCCATCTCCCCTCTTCCCACTTCCCACCTCCCCTACTTGCCCAATTTGCCCGCCTTTGGATGATTTTAATTACATGTTTCTTAGTCTTGCCTGTCTGCTGCACAGGGAGTCCTTTGTACAATTATAGCTGTTAGATTTATTGTAAATTCCAGGGGAGATGTCAAGAAACTCACCTCATGCTACCATTTCTGTGATGTAATCCATGTTTGCCTTTTTAAAGATGCATTCTTAATATTATATGTGAAGTTGACTATGTTTAAATAACTCTGTTACTTACTTTATATGTCTGTCTCTAAATTTTGAATTGTTTTATCATTTATTTGTAAGGATTGCATATTTATTGCATGAAGGATATTTACCCTTTGTATTTTTATGTAGCCTAAGTTAGTAATTGTTTTTCTTTCTTTTTTTAAGGCTCATAGGATTTGTATTGTAATTTGAAAGATTTTATCATTTCAAAATTAATAAAAATAAAAAATCCATTCTTTATTTCTAGTAGTTATATTTCTTCTTTTTTTAAGATTTTTATTGGGGAATTGGGGGATGGGAACAGTGCTGGGGAATTGGGGGAAGGGGAACAGACAAGTTGCTGTCCTTTTGTTCTTCAGTCTAGTTGTGGAGGATGTTGCTTCACTGGCCCAAGTTGGCACCATCATTACACTCTTCCCGGGTGAGGCGGATCAGTCGCCGGCTTATGGACAGCCGCTCACAGTGGATTGAGGGCCGCTCATGCTGGCTGCTGGCTACACACAGTAGCCCATGGCAACCCACTGCAGCAGGGGCTGCAGCCTACGCCATCACTGGCGACTCACGGCAGCCCAGCTCCAAGTTGAGCTGTTGTTCAGCATCTTAGCTGTGTAGAAAGCAGTGTCACTGGCCCTCATATGTGGGATCTGAACTGGGGCCCTCTGGCATCCCAAGCCAGCTCTTAACCAATGATCCACTCAGCCAGCCCTAGTAGTTTTATTTCTTATTTTTACATTTAAACAATGGTCTTTTTAAAGATCTTAAGTATTTCTCTTATTGTAATTATCAGATTGTATTGGGTTGTCGGAAAAGTCATGACGCATTTTTGCAACGAAAAACATAGAAAAAATATGTCATGACTTTTCCAACAGCCCAATATGTTATTCTTTATTAATCCATACTCTGTCTTCTAGCCAAAACTCAACTATAAACTTTTTGAAGATGAAGATATTAGTCCTCATTATGTCCTTCACTCTGAATCCAGTACCTTACATATCATGATTGTAGTAGAGATCCCAATGTAAATGGTTTTGGAAATATCTTTATACGAGTAATGTGGTTAAAAATCTAAGACTTCATCAAAATTATAACTTCCACTTTTCAAAAGTGACTCTTAAGAAAAATGAAGGACATAAACTGGGAGAAAATATTTGCAAACTACTTATCAAATAAAGAACTTGCATCCAGAATGCATTTTTTAAAAACTGAATATTTAGTAAACAAACAATTCAGTTAAAAGAAAATGCATCAAGATTTGAACAGACACTTCACCAAAGAAGTATACAAATATAATGTCAAATAAGCACATGAAAAAATATTCAACCTCAGTAGCCATCAGGGACATGCAAGTCAAAAGCACAGTTAAATACTTCTACACATTCACTAGAATGGCTAATTATAATTGCTCATAATAAATATTGACAAAAAGGTACTGGAAATATTATATACTGCTGGTGGGAATGTAAAAAGGCAAAACCACTTTGGAAGACATTCTGACAGTTACTAAAAAAGTTAAATGTACATCTACCATATAATCCAGCAATTCTACTCCTAGGAAATGAAAGCATATGTTCATACAAAGACTTGTTCATGAATGTTCACAGCAGCTTTCTATGTTAATAGCCCCTAACAGGAAACAACTCAAATTTTATCAACAGGTGAATGGATAAACATACAATGTCATATCTCTACAACGGTATATTACTTAGCAATAAAAAGTAATACACTCCTGATACATGCTACAACATAGATGAATATAAAGTTAAATGGTGTATGCTGCATGCTATTATTTATATAATGTTTTAAGAATTGCAAACTAAATTATAAAATCAGAAAGCAAATCAGAAGTTGGCTTGGGAATGGGAGAGGAGGCAACCAAAGAGGGATTATAAAGAAACATGAGGAAACTTTGGTGGTTGGAGGATATGTTCATTATATTGATTGTAGTAGTAATTTGATGGGTGCATACATATAACAAAAGTTATCAAACTTTTCTCTTTAAATATGGGAAGTTAACTTATGTCATTTTACCTCAATAAAGTTAAAATTATTTTTGTTATTATAATGCCTGGGAATCAAATAAGTCAGGAATTATATTAAACCAAGGCCATTAGGGTTTAGTTTAATCGTAATTATTGTCTATACTTGAAATTACAATAGTGTGCCCTAGTTTACTTTGTTTTAGTAGTAACTTTCTCATTTTCTCTATGTATCTGGGACATAACGATCTGCTTTCTCTATTACAGTTTGATCAGTTTCATTCATAAAATGACACACCAAAATTCAGCTTCAATTAATAACTTTATTGAAAAGCAGAGTAAGGGGTGACAGTAATCTTGTTAAATTAAGCAGTGATACTCAGCTGGATGTAAAATTGTGTTGTGATAATTCATTCAGTGAATAAGAAGTCATTTAGATAATCAGACCTATATTACGCTGCTATATGTACCAAAATCAGTTTTCATAATTTATTATATTTATCATTTTAATTATTATTAACGAAAATTCATCCATCCTCAAGAATACTTCATAATTCCCACAAAATAGCATTTTACAATTAATATCTTCTGTAATTACCAAGAAAAAATGTTCTAGAGGTTTAATTCATCCTGGAAAAATTAATGTAATGATCTCCTTTTGTAATAGACACTATGCAAAGCAATATCATTAAATTAAAGCAGTTTGAATGAATAAAAATTATGTTCACTTAAAATAAGTAAAATATTAGTTCAGATAGTTTACCTTATAGAAACATTTGTTTTGACTATAGTAATTTGGACACCTTATTATAGATAGCTACATCAAATATGCAGAATGCTGGAGACAGGAATTAAGTTTCTAATTCTGTTGAAGAGAGCTAAGAAATTAAAGGACACTTTAAAAACCCCATTTTTGGAGTAATATCAAGGAAAATAGAGGAGTAAGGACATCCAAAAATTTACCTCTACATAAAAGTAACAACTAGCAAAAATGGTCCTAATCAATTTTTTCACAACTCTGAAAATGCACCAAAGGCTTTCTGAACCCAGGGAGCATTTATTCAAGAAAAAAAGTTGAATCTTGGTAGGTCCATCAAGCTTTGTGCCATTTGTTTTTTGGTTTTTTTTTTTTAGAAGATGCCTCTATTTTTTTAAAAGATTTTTATTGGGGAATTGGGGGGATGGGAACAGTGCTGGGGAATTGGGGAAAGGGGAACAGACAAGTTGCTGTCGTTTTGTTCTTCAATCTAGTTGTGGAGGATGTTGCTTCACTGGCCCAAGTTGGCACCATCATTGCGCTCTTCCCGGCCGAGGCAGATCAGTCACCGGCTTCTGGATGGCCGCTCACTGCGGCTGCTGGCCGCTCACGCTGGCTGCTGGCCACACACGGTAGCCCATGGCAATCCACTGCCACAGGGACTGCAGCCCACGCTGTCGCCGGCGACTCATGGCAGCCCAGCTCCAGGTTGAGCTGTTGTTCAGCATCTTAGCTGTGGAGGGCAGTGTCACTGGCCCTCATATGTGGGATCCGAACCGGGGCCCTCTGGCATCCCAAGCGAGTTCTTAACCATCGCGCCACTCGGCTGGCCCTGTGCCATTTGTTTGTGTGTGTGTGTGACTCAATATTCTTGTTTTGTTGGCTTATGGCATGTATTTGTGGCATTTTAAATTGATCTATTCCTAATTCCTGCTCTCCAGCAATACAGGAGCCTTGAAAATAACAGCTTTTATTCACAGTTCAGTCTATTTCCTCAGATCTACTGTTTGTATAGTCATAATCCAAACATTATTTAAAACCAGTTAGCTTAAAATTTATAATCTCATAAGAAACATATTTATTTTATTTATTTTTAGCTTTATTGAAGGTAGGGGGGTGTGTGTGTGTGTGTGTGTGTGTGTGTGTGTAATTTTTAAATGCATTATTCTATTAATGAGACTGGCAAGTTGATCTTTCCTTTTATTTTGGATTTCAAAACCCAGGTTGTTTCAACAGGATGGAAAACTTGTTTTAGTTCTTTATATACGAGGTCTGTCAATTAAGTTTGTGAACTTGCCACTGTGCGCTTACGTTGGCTGCACTGTACAAACAGCTCGGTAAGGTTTCACAACCTTGGTATATCAGTGTCTCACAGCTGTATTTGTTTCAACATGTGGCGGTGTATTGCTGAGTGGCGTTTATTATTGTTGTTGTGTGTTTTTGTGTGCCATTGCAAGAATGTCTGAGCTTGAATTAGAGCAACAAACAAATATTAAATTTCTTGTCAAACTTCGCAACAGTGGAAGTGAATCAGGGACATGTTAGTCCAAGTTTATGGAGATAATGCTATGAAGAAAATGGCAGTGTACAAATGGATTAAACATTTTTCTGAGGAGGGAGAATGCATCACTTATGAAGAGAACATCAGGGTGGCCAGTAATGAGCAGAACTGATGAAAACATTGCAAAAATTCATTGAATTGTGCATCAAAATTGTCAGCTGACTGTGAGAAGCATAGCAGACCATTAAACATTAATAGAGAAACAGTTAGAAAAATCTTAACTAGAAATCTTGGCATGAGAATGGTATGTACAAAACTGGCCCCAAAGGCGCTCACCAATGAACAAAAGCAATGGAGAATTGAAGTTTGCCAAGACCTTTTGGAGAGGCAAGACAATATTTTGGGCCATGTTATCACTGGTGATGAAATATGGGTATACCAATACGACCCTGAAACAAAACATCAAAGTGTACAGTCGAAGTCAGTCAATTTTCCACTACCAAAAAATTTCCATCAGTCCAAATCAAGAGTCAAAACGATGTTGCTAAACTTTTTTAATATCAGAGGTATTATTCATTATGAATTTGTACCAACTGGATGAACAATTAACCAAGTTTACTATTTGGAAGTGCTAAAAAGGCTGTGTGAAAAAGTTAGGCAACGTGAACTTTTAGCCAATTCATGGCTCTTGTGTCATGACAATACACTAACTCACATGGCACTGTCTGTGAGGGTTTTTAGCCAGTAAACAAGTAACTGGCTAACTTCCTACTCACTAATCTGGCCACTAATGGCTTCTTTCTTCACCTGAAGATAAAGGAAATATTGAAAGGGTAATACAATGACATCAAGAGTAATACAAGGACAGCTCTGATGGCCATTCCAGAAAAAGAGTTCCAAAATTGCTTTAAAGGGTGGACTAGGCACTCGCATTAGTGCATAGCTTCCCAAGGGGAGTAATTCGAAGGTGACCATAGTGTTCAGCAATGAGGTATGTAGCACTTTTTCTAGGATGAGTTTGTGAACTTAATTGTCACACATCATATTCAATTTATAAATGTTTACCACGAATCATAAAGTCACATAATCTGGAGATAATGAATGTGTTGTTCTTTTAGTCCATTTTAGAATACAAAGGGTGCCAAATATATATATATATATATATATATATATATGTATATGTATATATATGTACATATGTATATATATGTGTATATATACATATATGTATATATACACATATATATACAGTTTGAAAAAGGAAAAATGTATTAAAATTGTAATAATATACACCAATAACAAAAGATGAATGCAAGTCACTTTTGACTTTTGCAATTACAAGGTGTGCTCGAAGTGGTTACCATCAGCATCCACACTTCTGAATTTGTCAAACTACTGCTTGAGCAACATTGACCAAAGTGTCCACTTGTATTCATATACATTTTTTTGGCACGCTTGATAGGTGGTAAGAAAATATGATGGTATTTTATGATTAATAGGGGAATCCTTCCTCAAAATCGTAATATTCTCATGTAAGTTAACTCTTGTAAAAGCAACTATATTATACTCATAAATCCCTGTAAAAAATAGCAATAGTGTTTTCATAGGAAAAACAGAGCTATAAAA
>NW_017733000.1:75224-86821 GCF_001890085.2 Hipposideros armiger
CAGAAGCAGCCATTACACCTGCAGCAGTTGTCCCCCGCCCCCCCCCACACACACAAAAGTGCTCACAAATAAATCTTAGGACTTACTCTCAATTACTTCTCCCGACACATTAAATGTATTAGATCCTTACACATTCGAATTCGAGAAGTACAAATCCAGCCTGAGAGGAGGTAACCTCTGCACCAAAAAGTTGCATAATCTTGTTCTCCCTTGGTCCTCTTACCCATGCCCCATCCCTAGACTGCTTTCTGCCACTACGGAATGGTTTGCATTTTCCAGAAATTTATATAAATGGAATTACACAGTATGTATGATTTTTTGTCTGACTTCTTTCACACAGCATGATTATTTTTAGTTTTATCCATGTTACTGTATGTATGTTCTTCATTCCATTTGATTGCTGAGTAGTATTTTATTGAAGACTATATACTACCAATTGTACATCCACCACATATTAATGTACATTTGATCTCTTATAATTTTAGTGTGTTACAGATAAAGCTAATGTAAATATTTATGACATACACTTTTATTTCTTGTAGATAAAATACTAGTTAGGGGTTAGTTGGATAATATGGAAGTGTGTGTTGAACGTTTTAAAAAACTGCAAAACTGTTTTCCAAAGGGTTTTACCATTTGACATTCACATCAGCAGTGTCAAGATATGTGCTTAATTTTCATCTGTGTATTTTCTTTTCTGAACTGCCTGCTGAAATATGTTGTCCAAAAGTGGAGGTTCTTAATTTTTATGATCTCCAGTTTATGATATTTTAATGGATTTTTCTTTTGGCATTATATTTAAGAAATTTTTGCCTAATCCAGAACAGAAATTTTCAACTATGTTTTTTCCCCAGACTTTTCACAATTTTCTCTCAAAGGTTTTTCATCTATTTGCAGTTAATACTTGTTTTAAGAGTGAAGTGTAGATGAAAATTATTTTAAAATAAATAACAATTGTTCTGGCACAATATTTTTTGAGAATACTATTCTTTATTTACTGAATTGTTTCATGCCTTAATTAAAAATATAAATTGACTATATTTGTGTGGATTGATTTTTGGACCCTCAGTTCTGTTGAATTGATCTTTATATTTGACACTAATATCATACTGCCTGGATTACCATAGCCTTATAACATCATGAAATCAGTAGTGTAAGTCCCTTACTATGTAGCTCTTATCCAAAATTATTTTGGCTAGTCTAGGCTTTTGCTATTTTTACATGAAAATAAAATCAAATTACCAATGTGTGTAATTTTTAAAAGGATATTTGAATATTTATTGAGATTGCATTGAATCTGTAACTAAATTTGGGAAAAGTTGACATATTACCAATACTGTGTCTTAAGATCCATGAACATGAAATATCTCGCCATTATCTTAGGTCTTCTTTAATTTTTTCCAGAAATAGTTTTTAGTTATAGATGTGTATATTTTTATCAGATTTATCTAAAAGTAGTTAATAATTTCTGATGTTATAAAAATGGTAGTATTTTTTAAATTCAATTTTTAAGTTTTCTTTGTTAGTATATAGAGACACAAATCATTTTTTAAAAATTGATTTCTGTTCTGTAAACTTGCAAAAGTCACTTATGATGTCTAGGAACTGTAGATGATCATGTTGTTTGTGGAAAATATATTTTAATTCTTTCTTCCCAATATGGATACACTTTATTTCTTTTTATTGGCTCATGGCACTGTGAGATCCTTCAGTACAATGCAGAACATAATTGGTGAGAGTGTTAATTCAAACCTAGTGTGTGTTCTTAAGAGGAAAGCATTAAATGTTTCAATAGTAAGTATAATATAACTGGATATTTGTCATAGATGCCCTTTATCATGTTGAAGAAATCCATTTCTATTACTACTTTGTTGAGAGGTTTTTTTTCTAGGAATGAATATTGGATTTTTTAAAATGCCATTTCTGTGACAAATGGTATGATACTGTTCTTTTTGCCTTTTATCAATATACTGTATTATGTCAATATATTTTCAGAAGTAAAGCCAACCTTTCATTTTGGAGCTGTCCCTCACTTGATCAAAATAGCTTAACCTGTTTATGCACTATTGGTTTTAATTTTCTAAAACGTTGTTAAGAATTTTGCATCTATGTTTCTGAGAGATTAATTTGAAGTTTTCTCTTCTTTAAATGTCTGGGGTTTCTTTACCCCCTTCTTTTAAAATTTTATGTCAAATCAAACTTGAGGTGCTGTGTTTTTACTTACATTTATTCCATTCAATATAGTTTCTAAGTCATTTAAGGTTTTGTTGTTGTTGTTGTTTTTAACTGATAGATAGTGGGAAGAGTGTTGTTTTAAATTTATTTATAGATTTTTATGACCTAATATAAGAGTAATGGATACTTTATAGATTGAGATGGGATATATTCACTTTTCTTGAATATTCTGGAGTACTTTGTTATTATTTATTCTTTAAATTTTGGCAAAATGCTCCCAGTAAAGATATCTGGACCTGAAGTTTTATTTATGTGGAGCTTTCCAACTAAACTTTATATTCTTTTGAAAGTATGGGGTTATTCAGGTTATTTCTTCTTGAGTAAGATTTGGTAGTTTGTGTCTTTCTAGCAATTCCTGCATTTCATTTTACTGATCTAAGTTGTTGGCATTAATTTATTCACAATATTTGCTTATATCCCTCTCTTGCTTTTTTTTTTTGTCTTTTCTCTTTTTCTCTCTCTTTGATGTCTTTGTTGCTTTCCTTTTTTCTATTTTAATGTTTTTCATTTTGATGTTTATTATTTTCTTCCTTCTTTAGGCTGTAAGTTTGATTTGTTTTCTTTTTTTAACTTTATTGAGTGGCTGTTATGAATTTTAAATCTTTCTTCATCTTTAATATATATTTTAAAAACTACACATTTTTCTCAAGCACTGCTTAACTCTATGTCATCAAATTTGATATATTGTATTTTCCTTTACAATCCATTCATTATATTCTCCAAATTGATCAGTGATTTATTATTTTACCCATGGCTATTGAGAAAAGTATTATTTAATACCAAGTTATTTCTGTGTCTTCCCTATTTTTATTTCATTTTTAATTTAATTATTATTTAATTGAAGAGTATTTCATGGGATTCCAAATCTTTAAATTTCATTGAGTTTAATGTTATGGTTTATCCTGAAACATATTGCATGTATGTTTATAGAGAATTTGTATGTACTTTGTTGTTTTTAGATGGAAAATGTTTTCCAAATGTCAGGTTTGTCAAATTGGTTGATAATTCTCTTCAGGTCGTCTATATTTCCACTGATCTTTTGATTAGTTGTTCTCCCAATTATTATAATAGTAATATCTAACTATCATTATTGATTTGTTTTTATTTTATTTTCATTCTGTCATTTTGCTTTATTATATAATGGTTTTCTGTTGTTAGACACATTTATAATTGTTATATATTCTAAGATATTTATATTTTTGCCATCATGAGATTGAGATGTCTCTCTTATTCTCTATGAAATTTCTTGGCTTAAAGTCTATTTTTCTTCATGTTTCTATTGCTGTTTCATCTCTCTTGTATTCTTGGTATATATCTTTTTCTTATATTTGACTTTCAATCTACCTTGCATTGGTGAATCTAAAGCATGTTTATTTTAGACAGCATAAAGATGGGTCTTGCTTTTTATCCAGTCTGAAGATATCTGCATATACTTAGATGTACATCTGAGATTGTTTTTTTTTGTAGATGTTTCATATCTTTTTATCCTATTTCTTCTTACTACCTTAATTATGTTGAACAAATATGTTTAGTGGAATCTTTTAATTCCTATCGTGATTTTTAACTATATGTATTAATTTTTTAAAATTAGCTATTGGGATTAAATTATGCATTTTTAAGTTATCACAATCAACTTCAATTTTATACTGACATAATTTTGGCATTATATAGAAATTTTAATATAAATCCTGAAATGTATCATTAGTTTGTGCTATTGTTATGTATATTACATAGCACATGTTATAAATTTAAAAATACAGTGATATAATTGTTGCTTCAAACAATCTCATGTTATTTAAGTTATTCAAAGAAGATTGATAATTACCAACATATTTATTACTTTTGATATTCTTTAGTTTTTCCTATGGATACAAATTTCTGCCTGGCATCATTTTCTTTCATACTGTAAGACTTCCTTTAACATTTCATGCAGGAAAAGTCTGCTAACTATTAATTATCTCATTTCATGTTTATCTGGAAAAGTCTTTCTTTTGTCATAAATCTAAAGGCTAGTTTGTTAGATTTAAAAATGTTGGTTATCTTTTTTGTTTATACCTTTCAATACTTTTATTATGTTATTCCTGTCTCCTGGCAACCAGTCTTTGATATACGAGGTCTAACAATTAAGTTCGAGAACTCATCCTAGAAAAAATGCTACATACCTCATTGTTGAATATCACTATAGTCACCTTTAAAGTACTCTTCTTGGGAAGCTATGCATCAACATCAGCACCTAGTCCACCCTTCAGAGCAATTTTGGAACTCTTTCTCTGGAAGAGAAAGTTATCGTATTACCCTTGATGTCGTGAATGTCATCAAAATGTCTTCCTTTCAATACTTCCTTTACCTTTGGGTAAAGAAAGAAGTCATTGGGGGTCAGATCAGATGAGTAGGGAAGGTGTGCAAATACAATTCTTTGTTTGCTGCCTAAAAACTTCCTCACAGACAGTGCCATGTGAGCTGGTGCATTGTTGTGATGCAAGAGCCATGAATTGTTGGTGAAAATTCAGGTCATTTTTGTCTAACATTTCACGCAGCCTTTTCAGCACTTCCAAATAGTAAACTTGGTTAACTGTCTAGTTGGTACAAATTTATAATGAGCAATCCCTCTGATAGTAAAAAAAAGTTAGCAACATCATGGCAACAAGTTCATGAACTTAATTGGCAGACCTCATAAAGTTAGCTTAAACACATTGACATTTTTCTGCATGTAACAAAAGTTTGGCTGCTTTTGATATTTTCTCTTGTCTATGCTGTTCAGAAGTCTGACTTCTGACTTGTCTAGGTATGTATCTCTTCATAATTATTCTACTTGGAATATATTGAGTTTTTTGGATTTCTAGGTTAATATTTTTTCTTGAATTTTTGAAAGTTTTCAGCTATTATTTCTTCAAATAATAACATTATTTCCTTTTCTCTACCTCTCTCCCTTTTGGAGTTTCATCACATGTATGTTGATATGTTTGACATTGTCTCATAGGTCTCTAAATTGCTTTAATTTTCTTCAATCTTTCTTTTTTAAATTTTTGTTTTTCAAGTTAGATATTCTCTATTAACCTGTGAGTTTACTATTTATTCTTTCTTTCTTGTTCTGTGTTCTATTCTTTTCTACTCTGGAAGTTTTATTTTGCTCTTTTCCCCCTAATTTCTATTTATCTATAGAGGTTGCCTATTTATTGAGAATTTGCCATTATATTTTCCTTTAATCAATTATTTAAACATACTTATAATAACTTCTATTAATTATTTGTTTGATAAATTTATCACCTTTGTTCATTCAGAGTCAGTTTCTATTGACTGCTTCTCCCTCCTCCCCACCATACCCAGAAATGGATAGCATTTTGTGTGTGTGTGTGTGTGTGTGTGTGTGTGTGTGTGTGTATGTAAGAGAGAGAGAGAGAGAGAGAGAGAGAGAGAGAGAGAGAGAGAGAGAGAGAATTTTTGGTTGATAATTAGACATTTTAGATAACACATTTCATCAACTCTGTATTCATTTTTTCCTGACAGTTTATTTTTTATTTTATATTATTGTAACATGCCTGACAAACTGTAGGATCTGTCTCCCCTAGGATATGCAGCCATTGATGTATCTGTTCAGTTTTTATTATTTTTAACCCTTATTTTTTGCCTCATTTCCAAGTGATGAATTATTTTTCTTTATACCTTAATGGTTAGCCAATTATATGGGAAGAGATTATGTGAAGTCATCCCAAACCTGTAGACTTCCACTATCGGCTGATCCATCTGTTAGGTTGAGGAGTGTATTCAAACTTAAACCAGTTCTCAAGTTCCCTTGGCTTTTTTTCTACTGTGCTTAGTGAGTCTTCCCTGTTTGTGTAGTTTCTCAGTCAGCCAGGGATGTGTGCAGAGCTGAATTAGCACTTATTCGGTTATCTTTATTCTAGGGTTAATCTGTTAAATCTGTCAGTTGTCTGACTATTTTCCCAATAGGTATCACGACCTCAGACTGACAGCTATGACATTTACCTCATTTGTATTATACCAAGTTTGCTATTTTATCTGTTAAAGCGGCCCCTTATGCTACTCAGCTCCAGTAAATTCTAGCCTTTCTGGTATCAAAGCTGTTGGGTTTTATGTCTTGTCTGAAATCGGTAAAGTAATTATTTTTACTGACTATCGTGAGGTAAGAGCACACTGAGGCAGCAAAACCATAGACTCCAAAGTTCTAGCAGATTTTTAAAGGTAACGTTTTTCAATTAGTTGTCTGTCTTCAGTCAATCTCCAGAGGCTTGAAGTGGTTGTTTTTGACAATCTTTTCCAGGTTTATACTTGTTTGATGTCAATAGGGTTTGTTAACTTTTTCATAAGTCAACAGTATTAAATGTCTTTTGCAATATTCAAGATTTTGGTAAATAAGAGGTAGCAAACAAATTAAATTGAGAATTTTAGGCTATCAAAGTTAAGGAACTATTTACAAAGACATGTCTGTTTTTGAGAAACTGAAAAGAGGTATATTTATCTCACTGGGGATTTAAGTGTAAAGAGGCAAAAGAAGGGTGCTGTTATAAGAATCATTAAAAATGATTTACATGGATAATATAAGGATGTCAGAAAAATACATGTATCCATTGGGAAAGAGATTCAGATAACTTGGATCATAAGTGCAAGCAGTAATTTAGGCTCAGAATTCAATTCTTGGGGAGCTCATCCCAACAGGCAATATGATGTCAGAAAACCTAGTACATAGGAAGAGAATACTAGGCAAGATTACTAAGGTTATCAACACTGCTCCTCAAGTATATAGAACAAGAAAGTGACCTGCTTAAAATTTAGGGAAATTGGAGAAATGCCTTTGACAAAACCCCAGTGTAAGACTAAATTCTCAAAGTAGGTGCCTGATGGTAATGATTTAAAATTTTCAAAGTTCCAGGAGGGTCTGGGAATGTTAATCTGGTACAATTCAAAACTGTGTTTTTTGTATATAGAATGCATATGAAAGACTTGTGATGAGAATAAAAATGTAGAGTAGTGCTGATGGCTCAAATTTTCCTGAGTTTAGGTTACCTTGATTTTGAGATTTGGAAAAAATGAAATGAGTCTTTTTTGTAACAACATTTTTAAAAATTATATGTCCCTTGAGCACATGATTTCATCACCAAGAATGTATCCCTTATTCTGGGCAATGATAAATCACAATTATGTATTTGAAAATCTAAATGAAATAGTATGAATTCAATAATTTATGTTTTTATGTGGTCAAGTGGAATACATAAGGAGGCAGAAAAGCATTTTACCTCTATTCACCCATATCTTAATGAATTGGTGAATATTGATATTTTGTGAAACACAGGTATCATCAATAAGATTTAAATGTATTTATATTTATAAAAACATTTACTCTAATACATTTAAGTCTTCAGAAAAGCATTTACTCTAATACATTTAAATCTTCAGACATTCTCACATACTATGGGTTAGAATGAATTGTTTAAAAATTTTTGGAGGACAGTTTTGTGCTAAGTATGAAACTTTAAATTGCACATATTTTTTGGCTCAACAATTTTTCTTTTTTAAAGAATATCAATAACAGAAAAAAATGGACATGTAATAGAAACATGAAGACAAGACAATGGTCCCACCAATAGAGGAATAGTTAGATATTTGAATAGGTCTATACTTGCAGAAATCAAAGTTCAAAACTAAAACTTTTGCATACTGTTCTATCTGCTTAGGTTTTTTATTCCTATGTGTACAGATTTCTTTTCAGGCTTTAGGAAGATGCATGCAAGATGGTTAAACCTGAGTGTTTCTAGGGAGGAAACTGGAGTGGAAAGAGAGTGAAGACCCAACTTTCATGTTTTATTATATATATATATATATATATATATGTATATATTTATTTATTTATTTATAATGTTTGACTTATTTTTAATAAACATTTATTTAGATAGAATTTATTAAATTAAAAAAATAATGAGAACTAAGACAAAAATAATGTTATATGTAATTTTAACTCTTAAACAAATTTTAACTCAAATATATTTTGAAAAACTACCAACATATTTCTGAAATACAGAAAAGCAGCAATTGATATTATTGAACCTGAAGGAGATTAATTCTTTCTAAATTGAAATCCTACAATTCTCATAGCAGATGGAGAATCATACCATTTACAATAGCAAGAAACCAAGAGATAATTTTCTTTCACCAAATATGAAAACTTCCCTGGTTTGTTAATTTTGATATCATAAAAAAAATGAAATCACAAACCTAGTGCGATAATTAATTTGTTATGACTCAAAGTATATTCTGACAAATTGACATATAATAGAATGTCATGATAACATTTGTAGTTATTTATATCTACTCAATAAGCAATGTCCTATACTGAAATTTGCATTTTAATTACATAATCCTTCCCATTGAGGCATGAGAAAATTGTAATCACTGTTCAGACAACAGGCAGATTTAGGAGAATTACTAAAATGCATATGCTTAATATGCACTTGTTTTAATAACTGAAACTGTGAAATTTTTAAGAAATGGAATTTACTTGGATTTCTTACACTGCATAATAGTTTATTTTGTTCCATAAGAAAAACAATAAATGCAGTATGTGTATCAAAGCATATATAAAATATAACAAAGTATTAAATATTAATTTAAAAAGCTTAAATATGTATGATAATGTAATGTTTTAAGATAAGGCTGTTTGGAAGTTTTTCTCTATAAAACTGATATAGATATTTAGAAGTTAATAAACATTGAATAGTCTATGATACATTAGAAGGAAGGAGATCTAGAAGCAGAATGGAACTGTGGCTGGAGGAAGAAAAACAGAAATAAACATCAGCTTATTTAGACATTTAGTTCAGTTAAATCATCATAGCATTTCTATGTAGAGAAGCTGTTCTGCTGTACCTTTTATAGGGGACTTGAAAAGAGGTTTTGGAGAAAGCATTGGTAAGGGCATGGACAACAGACATCAAATTTTTGATAGGTGTTAGGATACTTGTTAGAGGTAGAGACATGAGAGATTGTTATTTCATAAGAACTTTCCAATAGCTTACTATAACTCTTTGAATAATACCCAAAGTATTTACAAGAAAGTATGCAGAGACTCATCAAGAGACAGAAACCATACAGATTATTTGAACAGAATTTAATGTAAAGAATTTTAACTAGATACAAAATGCTAAATAGGTAACTGAAAAGGTAAAAAACGTTACTAGGGTTTTTACAGAGGTAGCAAGATGCACCCCCTACATCTAAGTCTAAAGGAAAAAAGGAAAGAGTTAGTTCCTGAGTCAGGTACTGTAGAGAAAGAGAACCAATAGGATATTTATCCAGCTATCATCTATCTATCTATCTATCTATCTATCTATCTATCATCATCATCTATCATCTATCTATCTTTCTATCATTTATCATCTATTTATGAGAGAAAGATTTATTTTAAGTAATTGGTTTGTGAGTTTTGGTACTGGCAAGTCTGATATCTATAAGACAGGCCAGCAGGCCAGAAAATCAGGCAGGATATCTGTTACAATCTTGAGACAGAAGTCCTCCTTCTCCAGGATATCTCGGTTTACGTTCTTAAAACCTTCAACTGATTGAAAGTGGCCCACCCCCATCATGGAGTGTAACCTGCTTTACTTAAATTTAACTGTTATCAAGGGTAACATCAAGCAATACAAAATGAACGAGTGCCGTGCACATATCCTTACTCTCATTCACCCCTTCATTGATTCTATTATTCTCCAGTTTTAGTCTGCCTCCCTTTTTACTAACATCATGTAGATATTTATCTGGCTCTTCTTCCTCAGGCCTTCTGTGCAAATAGGTATAATTTTAATCTTTTTCTCTTACATTTTTTATCTGAAACAAAACACTCGTTTGTGTATTTTTAATGTCTAACTAATTATTACAGAAAATTTAGAAGTCTCTACATATAGGAACAAACTTGTTTTTTACTTCCCAAGGGCAGCCACCCTAATATATATATATGGGGTTTTTTTGTTTATTTTAGGCATATGGTTAAGTTTTTGTTACAGTAGTCATATTGTATATATAACATATTGTATCCTCTATAATTTGATCTTTATATTATTTAAATGTTTCTATTTTCTATTATAGAATATCAGAGGGGTTATGCTCTCATTAATAGCACTATATTAAATGTAATGGCACATACAAATGTTTGATATTTCAGACATGAATTTGAGGTGCATTCTAGAAATTAATTTTTATTCTGAATATGATGAATATTTTAAATTATTTTGATACTACTAACAAAATTAGATTCCAAAAAAGGCTGTATCAGCTTACAGTGCCTGTATAATATGTGAGAATATCTATTTCTTTGCATTGATCTCTGGGCCAGTATATGACACATGGCTCAAAAAAAGCAGTTAGTTTGGCCTTCTTGACAATTCTACTAAACTCCCATTATTGTTTTCTTTTAATTGGCCCCAATTTAATCCTTTTCTACTTGAAATGTAGCGATCCATACTCTTCAGTCTCCTTCCTAGACATATATATGTGTTTTATTTCTCTTCTATTTACCAGTTGCTCTGGCTAGAACTTTTAGTACTGTGTTGAATAGAGGTGATGAAAGCAGGCAACCTTGTCTTGTCCCTGATCTTTAAAGTTTTCAGTCTTTTATCATTGATTATGAGGTTAGCTGTGGGCTTCTGTATATGACTTTTGTTTTGTTGAGGAAATTTCTTCTATTCTGAGTTGATTGAGAGTTTTTATCAAGAAAATATGTTGAATTTGTCAAATGCACTTTTTCTGTCAATTAATTGATCTTGTGGCTTTTGTCCTTCCTCTGTTAATGTGGTTTATTACATTAATTGATTGATTTTCATATGTAGGACTATTTTTGCATTCAAGGAGTAAATAATTGGTCATAGTGTATAATCTTTTTAATGTGCTGTTAAATTCTGTTTGCCAGTGTTTCATTGAAGATTCCTGAATCTATATTCATTAAGGGTATTTGCCTTGCAGTGTCTTTATATGTCTTTGATATCAGAGTAATGCTGCCCTCAGAACGAGTTTGGAAGTGTTCCCTCCTCTTCAATTTTTTGGAAGAATTTGAGAATAATGGTATTTATTCTTCTTTAAATGATTGGTAGAAATCACCAGTGAAGCCATCTAGTCCTGGAGTTTTCTCTATTGGGAGATTTTCATTACTAATTCGATCTCTGTACTAGTTATCGGTCTCCTCAGATTCTGTTTCTTCAAGGTTCAGTGTTGGTAGTTTGTGTGTTTCTAGGGGTTTACACATTTCATCTAAGTTATTCAATGTTTTAGCAGACAGTTATCTATGTATTCTCTTATAATTCACTTATTTCTGTAGAAGTTGAAGTAATGGCCACTCTTTCATTTCTAAGATTAAG
>NW_017733000.1:88111-95158 GCF_001890085.2 Hipposideros armiger
CATCTGTATGTCCTCTTTAGAGAAATGTCTTTTCATGTCCTCTGCTTAATTTTTAATTGGGTTGTTTGTTTTTTGGGTGTTTGTTGCATGAGTTTTTTAAAATAAATTTTGGATATTAGCTCCTCACCAGATGTATCATTTGCAACTATCTTCTTCCATTCAGTAGGATGTATTTTTGTTTCATTGATGGTTTTGTTTACTGTGAAAAAACTTTTTATTTTGATGTATCCCACATGTTCATTTTTTCTTTTGCTTCCCTTGCCCAAGGGGATATGTCAGTAAAAATATTACTAAATGTCTGCGAATTTACTTCCTATATTTTCTTTTAGTAGTTTTATAGTTTGGAGTCTTATATATAGTTTTCAAAATCCCCATAAATACAGTTTCTTATAACAAACATTTTTAATTCAAGTTATAAAATTCAACAATCCTTGGAATTATTAAATCAAATATTTCAGGATTTTAACTTTTATTAGTAAACAGAATACAGAATAAATAAAAGATTAAGTTAAATTTCATGATAACTTATTTGTAAATATTCATTAACTTAATCTCATCTACATAAATTAGGTTAATTCAGTGCTTTGCATACACACAAAAAATATATCCTCAAGCTGTGGCATGTGGTCTTATCATTTTAATGCAAATTGAATTATATATATTTTAGGCTTACAATAATTTATTTCATCATTAAATATAATTTAGTTGTACAAAAACATCTGATTATCTTATAGGTTTGGAGATCTAGAGTAGAAAGAAAATATTCTATTCAATGTTTGAAAAATGCATATTTCAGAGTTTATGTCTTGGGTGTTCCCCTTTTGACTTCACACAAAGAATTTTCACAAACTACCATTTTTTTCACATCATTTTTGTCATAAAAATATATAATGACTTTTCATAATTTTTCTCTTTTTATAAAAAGCAATATATTTTTAAAATCTTGTTTTCAATGTATCACTGTATGTAAATGCAATCTTCTATTAATATAAATTTATTTTTTATTTTTTCCTTTTTATTCTTAAACTTACACATAGTGATTCAGTAAATAGCCTCTGTATGCTTGTTTGTATGAATTTCTGATCATTTCTTTAGAAAATTCCTAACAGTAAAATTATTGAGTCAGAGATTATTTTCATGACTGTGGTTATATATATAGTTACATATCACAAAACTACCTTCCAACAAATGTTATTTTTAAAAAGTCTCTACAGCCACATTAGAGTGGCCACTGGTGCCATTTTAATTTTGGTACTTCACAGTAGATTTCATGTATTTACTTTCTTTGTAAGATGATTTCTTTTCTCACCTCTGGCAGAAAACCACCTTTATTGACCAATATTGCATAGCTTCAATAAATTTATTTGGGGCTCTAAAGAAATGTTTTATACATTCATATGTCAGGAATTTCTGTTACTTGTTTGTTTTACTGTGGCCACATACCAACTGTGATCAGCTTTCCTAGGATGAGCAAAATGACCTGGAGGTCATTTTAAGTCAGAGGAAGCACAAAGGGAATGTTATACTCTAAATTTTCTGAGAGAATCAGGTCAAGACCAGCTTAGAATGTTATCATGGTAGTGCTGCTTTTAGAAAACCTAATAGTTTTGAGCTAAAGTAGTCTGAAGCACTATTGATAACCCTTTATTGAGCTATATAAGGTTCCAGCCTTGAGGAAGACCTTATATGTTCAAAATAAAGGACAAAAATCATATGATTATATCAATAGATGCAGAAAAAACATTTGACAAGATACAGCATCCATTTATGATTCAAACACATAATAATAAAATGCGTATACACAGGAAATACCTTAACATAATAAAGGCCATATATGACAAACCCTCAGCTAACATTATAGTTAATGGTGAAAAACAAAATTCCTTTGCTGTATTTTCAGGAACAAGACAGAGCTGTCCCTTATCACCTCTGCTTTTCAACATATTATTGGAAGTCCTAGTCAGAGCAATCAGGCAAAAGAAAAAAATAAAAGGCATTTAAATAGGGAATGAAGAAGTTAAATTGTCACTTTTTGCAGATGACATGATGCTGTATATATTGTAGAAAACCCTAAAGACTCCACCAAAAAGCTGTTAGAAACAATAAATGAATACAGTAAAGTTGCTGGCTATATAATCAACATACAAACGTCCATTGCATTCCTATATACTAACAATGAAACCTCAGAAAAATAAATTAAAAAAACAATTTTTTTGCAATTGCAACAAAAAGACAAAAATACCTAGGAATAAATTTAACCACGGATGTGAAAAACCTATACACTGAAAACTATAAGAAAATTTTAAAAGAAAGTGAAGAAGACAAAAAGAAATGGAAAGACATTTCATGTTCATAGATTGGAGGAATCAACATAGTTAAAATGGCCATATTACCCAAAGCAACATACAGATTTAATGCAATCCCCAATGGCAATTTTTAAAGAAATAGAAAAAAAATCATCAGATTTGAACGGAATCACAAAAGACCCCAAATAGACAAAGCAATCCTAAAGAAAACGAGCAATGCTGGAGGTATCATACTTCCTGACTTCAGCCTGTACTACAGGGCAACAATAATCAAAACAATATGGTATTGGCAGAAAAACAGACACACAGACCAATGGAATAGAATTAAAAACCCAGAAATAAACCCACATGAGTATGGACAGATAATTTTTAACAAAAATGCCAAAAACATACAATGGAGAAAAGACAGCCTCTTCAATAAATGGTGCTGGGAGAATTGGAAAGCCACATGCAAAAGAATGATATTAGATTGCTATCTGTCACCATGTACCAAAATTAGGCTCCACTTCTAATTGTAGTTATCTTGCTGTTTCTACCACATCTGCAGTTACTTTCTCCACTAAAATCTTGAACTCTCTCAAAGTCATCCACGAGGGTTGGAATCAACTTCTAAACTCCTGTTAATGTTGATACTCTGACCTCTTCCCATGAATCACAAATGTTCTTAATAGTTTCTAGAGTAATGGATTCTTTCCAGAAGGTTTTCATTTTGCTTTGCCCAGATCCATCAGATGAATTGCTACCTATAGCAGCAATAGCTTTATAATTTTTTAAAATAATAAATTGAAACTACTTCTTGATCTATGGGCTGTAGAATGGATGTGTGTTATCAAGTATGAAAACAACATCAATCTCTTTGTACATCTCTATTAGAGCTCACGCATAGCCAGGCTCATTGTCAATAGCAGTAATATTTTGAAGGGAAATTTTTCTTGAGCAGTAGGTCTTGTGCATGAGCTTAAAATATCCAGTTAACAATGCAATACACAGATGTACTGTCATATAGGCTTTGGTATTACATTTATAGAGCGAGCATAGGCAGAGTAGATTTAGCCTAATTTTTAAGGCCCCTAAGATTTTTGAAGTGATGAATGAGCATTAAATTCAATTTAAAGTCACCAGTTCTATTAGCCTCCAACAAAAGAGCCAGCCTGTCCTTTGAAACTTTGAAGCCAAGCACTGACTTCTCCTCTGTAGCTATGAATGTCCTAGATGGCACCTTCTTCCAATATAAGGCTGTTTTATCTACATTGAAAATCTGTTGTTTACCATATGCATCTTCATTAATTACCTTAACTAGATCTTCTGGATAACATGTTGAAGCTTCTACATCAGCACTTGCTGCTTCACCTTGCACTTTTATGCTATGGAGATGGCTTCTTTCCTTAAACCTCCTGAACGAGCCTCTGCTAGCTTCAAACATTTCATCTGCAGCTTGCTCACCTGTCTCAGCCTTCACAGAATTGAAAAGATTTAGGGCCTTTCTATAGATTAGATTTGGGTTTGGGGAATGTAGTGGTTGGTTTGGTCATCTAGTCAGACCACTAATACTTTCTCCATATCAGGAATATGCTGTTTCACTTTCTTATGATAAATGTGTTCAGTAGAGTAGCAGTTTTAAATTCCTTCAAGAGCATTTCCTTTACATTCACAAGTTTGCTGTTCAGTACAAGAGGCCTAGTTTTTGGCCTATCTTGGCTTTCAGCATACTTTCCTCACTAAGCCTAATTATTCCTAGTGTTTGATTTATAGTGAAAGATTTGTGACTGCTCTTTTCACTTGGACAACTGGAGGCCATTATAGGGTTATTACTTGGCCTAATTTCAAATTTTTGTTTTTAGGGAATAGGGAGACCTTAGGAAAGGGAGAGAAATGGGAGAAGTGTTGGTAAGTGGAGAATTCAGAGCAGACACAATATTTATGGATTAAGTTTGCATTTTGTATGTGGTGTCCCAAAACAATTACAATAGTAATATCAAAGATTACTGATCACAGATCACCATAACAAATATAATAATAATGAAATAGTTCAAATTTTATGAGAATTACCAAACTGTGACACAGACACACAAAGTGAACAAATGCTGTTGGAAAAATGGAGTCAATAGACTTGCTTGATGCAGGTTTGCCTCAGACCTCTCATTTGTATTAAAATAAATAAATAAATAATAAAGCAATATCTGCAAAGTGCAATAAAGCAAAGCACAATAACATGAGGTATGCCTGTATATCAAGTCATCTACTTATATTGATCTTTCAGGCAATTACTTTTTTTAAAGTAATCACATATCACCAACTGATTGTAACACAGATTACCCCTGTCATATGTAGTTAACATTCTAAAAGTAAGTGAATATTTTCACATTTAATAACATTAAATTCCATCAGTTCATTTCAGTCTAACAAAATCTATTTGTTTCAACAACACTTAGCTAACACTCCCAAATTTTTGCTACTGCAGTTTCAGTAAGAATATTTTCTGCTTTCATTCAAATTAATCATAAAATTGTTAAAAATGACCTGGGTATTCTGATATGTCTACATATGATTTATGTAGCTAAGATGGTATAGAAATGTATTTGTAGTAAATTACTTTTTAAGCTTTTTTAAGAAGACAGACACCTCATATTTTTTTTCTTCCTAGTGTTTCTGTGGTGGTGGAATTATATACACTTCCTACAGCTATATATACAGGTCCAGATTGGTTACATAAGCTTTTCAAAGTCTCTTCTGATATCAGAATTCAAATGCAGATTTGCCTGAGAGCATATACTTTTTCAGATGATTATTACAGATCCAGGAGTTTCTTATATATTTTTTCAGACATTACCACCCTTATGCGGATATGTGTGCTGAATTTCCTTGTACAACAAGCTCCTTTTAATATATGTTTCTTGTTACAGTCTGCCAAAATGTTTCAAAAGTATGCTGAGACTATCAGTTAATAGGCCATTATTGACTACACGATGAAGTAGATAACAAAGGCAGCAATATAAGTGTAGGTTTTATAAATCAGTTCAAGAAATTAAGTTAAATATGTTCCTGAATTAGAAAGAACACAGTCTTCTATGTTATTACTTAGGTTTCAGTCATTTTACCTGTCATGGAAAAGAAATGCAAATTAGAGTCTTAATTTATTTCTCATAAAATTCTCATTTATTTTCTATTATTGATATTAATGTTTTGTTATTTGTGTATTGATATTGTATATTGTGCTTTTTTATTATAAAGTGTTTTTCTTAGCCTTACTTAATGCTTTTTCCCTGAATTCTACCATTTCTGATATAAACAATATCACCTCTACTTTATTCCATTTGCCTGGCATGTCTACCTTTGCTCATCTTTTATTTTCAACTTTCCTGATCCACCTCATTTCATATGATTTATATATATATATATATATATATATATATATATTGCATAATTGTATTTTGCTTACTGAACAAATGTGACAGACTTCTTTTANTTTTTTTTTTAGCTGAGCCATCCTGCCACCTGTTGGCAGCTCAGTAGCAGCTCAGCTCGGGCCAGGATTTGAACCAGTTGTTGATCTTTTAGAAGAACTCTTTTTAAAATTTATTTTCTCTAGTTGTCTTCCTAGTCTTTATTTTGTTTGTTTTAGTATTTATTATTTCCTTCTTTCTGATAACTTAGGGCTTAATTTGTTCTTTAATGTGTAAAGTTTGATTGTTTTCATTTGAATTGAAGTATAAATTTTCATATTTATTTATTTAATTTTATTTTATTAGTTTCAGGTGTACAAAGCAATGTACTAGTTTCACTTTCACACCCCTCACCCCCCCATCTACTATCCCTCTAACATCATCTATAGCTGTTACAATATCATTGACTACCTTCCTTACACTGTACTTCACATCTCGTGGATATATATATATATATATATATATATATATATATATATATTTAATATTATTCTACTTCAGTTTCAGATGTATTGCTTATTGGTCAGGTATCTACAGAGTCTATGAAGTGATCCCTTTGACCTGGCCTCTGCATAATCTTTACAACATTATTGATTACATTCCCCATATTGTGTTTCATATGCCTGTAACTATATTATGACTACTAATTTGCACTTTCTAATCCCTTCACCTTCTCCCCCATCCCCACCCCCTTCCCATCTAGCAATCATTAGTTTTTGTTCTATATTTTTTAGTCTATTTCTATTTAGTTTGCTAAAGTTGCTCATTTATTCTGTTCTTTAGATTCCCCATATGACTTATTTCACTTAGCATAATATTCTCTTGGTCCATTCATATCATTGCACATGGTAAGATTTCATTCTTTTTTATGGCCAAGTACTACTTCATTGTATAAATGTACTATAGTTTCTTTATCCAATCATCTATCCATGGGGTATTTCAGTTGTTTCCATATCTTGGCCATTGTGAATACTGTTGCAATGAACATAGAGGTGCATATATTTTTTTGAATTAGTGTTTTGGATTCCTTTGGAGTGGAATTGCTGTGTCATAAGTTAGTTCCATTTTCAATTTTTTGAAATACTGTTTTCCATAGTGGCTGCACCCATCTGCAATCCCACCAACAGTGCACCAGGGTTTCCCTTTCTCCACATCCTCACTAACACTTATTTGTTGATTTATTGATTTAGCCATTCTGACAAGAGTGAGGTAGTATCTCATTGTGGTTTTTATTTGCATTTCTCTGATGATTAGTGATGTTGAGCATTTTTTCATATGTCTGTTGATCATCTGTATGT
>NW_017733000.1:97866-99314 GCF_001890085.2 Hipposideros armiger
TATATATATATATATATATATATAATAGTTGATATACGATATTATTTAACATCAGCTTCAGGTGAACAGTGCAGTGGTCAAGCATCTACACCGTCCATGAAGTGGCCCCCCTAACAAGACATGTGTTCATCTGACACCCTACAAAATATTTACAACGCTATTAATTACATTCCCCAAAATATCTTTAATATTCCTGTGGCAATATTGTAGTTACCAATTTATGCTATTTAATACCTTCCCCTTCTCCCTCATCCTTACCTCCCTCCCATCTAGCAACCATCAGTTTTTCCTCTATATCTCTGAGACTATTTCTGTTTATTTTGCTAATGTATTCAGTTCTTTAGATTCCACATATAAGTGAGATCATATGGTATTTGTTTTTCTCCAACTGACTTATTTCACTTTACCTAATGTTCTCTATGTCATCCATATTGTTGCAAATGGTAAGATTTCATTCTTCTTTATAGCTGAGTAATACTCCATGGTATAAATGTGCCGCAGTTTCTTAATTCAATCGTCTACCAATGGGCATTTCGGTTGTTTCCAAGTCTTGGATATTGTGAATAGTGCTTCAATAAACATAGGGGTGCATATGTTTTTTTAAATTAGCGTCTTGAGTTTCTCTGGATAGATACCCAAGAGTGGAATTGCTGGGTAATAAGGTAGTTCCATTTCCAGTTTTTTGAGATACCTTCATGCTGATTTCCATAATGGCTGCACCAATCTGCAAGTCCCACCAACAGTGCACCAGGTTCCCTTTTCTCCACAACCTCACCAGCATTTGTTGTTTGTTGATTTATTGATAATAGCCATTCTGATCTGAGTGAGGTTGAATCTTATTGTGGGTTTTATTTGAATTCTCTAATGATTAGTGAGGTTGAACATTTTTTTCATGTCTGTTGGCCGTTTGTATGTCCTGTTTAGAAAAATGTCTCTTCATATTCTCTGCCCGTTTTTAACTTGGGTTGTTTGATTTTTTGGTGTTCAGTTACATGAGTGGTTTACACATTTTGGATATTAATCCCTTATCAGATATTTCATTGACAAATATGTTCTCCCACTCAGTAAGTTTCTTTCTTGTTTTATTGATGGTTTCCTTTGCTGTGTAAAAGCTTTTATTTTGGTGTAATACCATATGTTTATTTTTTCTTTTACTTCCCTTGTCTGAGGGGATATATCAGTAAAAATATTACTCAGGGTAATGTCTACAAATTTACTCCCTATGTTTTCTTCTTGGAGTTTTATGGTTTCAGGTCTTACATTTAAGTCTTTAATTCATTTTGAATTTGTTCTCGGATATGGCTTAAGAAGGTGGTCTAGTTCTATTTTTTTACGTGTCAGTCCAATTTTCCCAGCACCATTTATTAAGTAAACTATCTTTATCCCAATGTAAATTCTTGCTTCCATTGTCATAGATTAAATGACCATATATGAATGATTTATTTCTG
>NW_017733000.1:102539-108199 GCF_001890085.2 Hipposideros armiger
GGGCCGGCCATCGAACCACTGTTGCTCAGAGCTCAAACTCTTGAGCGAGCTCTTAACCAACTGAGCCACTCAGCCAGCAAGAATCTTGTTTTCTTATCCATTCAGCCAGCCTACATCTTTTGATTGGAGCATTTAGTCCATTTACATTTAACATGATTATTGCTAGGTGCATAATTATTGCCATTTTGTTATTTGTGTTTCTGGTTTTCATTAGTTAGATTGTTTTGTTTTCCTCTTTCTTCTGCTTAAAGAAGCCCTTTTAACATTTCCTGCAATGCTGGCTTTGTGGTAAGGAATTCCTTTAGCTTATTCTTTTCTGGGAAACGCTTTATCTCTGTTTCAATTTTAAATGACATCCTTGCTGAATAAAGCAGTCTAGGTCATAGGCTTTTGTTTTTCATCACTTTGAAGACCTCGTGCCACTCCCTTCTGGCCTGCAGAGTTTCTGTAGAAAAGTCAGCTGATATTCTTATGGAGGTGCCCTTGTATGTAACTTGCTGCCTGTCTCTTTCTGCTTTAGGATTCTGTCTTTATCTTTACCACTTGCCATTTTTACTATGATGTGTCTTGGTGTGGACCTGTTTGGGTTCACCTTGGTTGGAACTCTCTGCACTTCCTAGGCTTGTATGTCGAATTCCTTCACCAGGTTAAGGAAGTTTTCAGACATTATTACTTCAATTATATTCTCAATCCCTTGCTCCCTCTCTTCTCCTTCTGGTATTCCTATGATTTCCATGTTGTTGCACTTAATGTTATCTGACAGCTCTCTTAAACTATTTTCAATGTTTTGTTTTGTTTTTCTTTTTGTTGGTCCAATTAGGTGATCTCTGCTATCTTGTTTTCTAAGTCACTGATTCGATCTTCTGCTTCATCTAATCTGCTGGTAATTCCTTCTAATGTGTTCTTTACTTCAGTATTGTATTATTTAGTTCTAACTGGTTGTTTTTCATGATTTCTCTATCTTTCTTTATGTTCTCACTAAGTTCCTTAAACATTTTTATTATCAGTGTTCTAAACTCTGTCTCTGATAGGTTGGTTGCCTCTATTTTACCTAGTTCCACTGATTCTGGAGGCTTCTTCTGTACTTTTATTTGGAATGTGTTTCTTTGTTTCTCCTTTCTGGCTGATTCTTTGTGCTTGCTTCTATGTATCAAGTAGATCCCCTAGGTCTCTCAGTCTTTGCTGTGTGGACTTATGTGGTATGTGTCCTTTGTATTTGAATTGCTCAGTCTCCTTATTTTGTGAGTGTGTTCCAGAGGTGTCCCTAGTGTTGTGTGTCTTCTCCTGTTGAAGTTGAACTTTGATTGCTTTTGGCTTGTCAGTAGGTGGGATTCACTCCCAGGCTGACTAGCTGTGTGGATTGGCTATGTCCACAGTGTATGAGCTGTTGTGTGAGGGTTGACCCCTCAGATGAGGTTTGTCCCCTATGAGCTCTTATGCTTGTAGAGAATTCCCTTAAGTGTGACTATTTTAGGTCAAACCTGGTAATGTTCTGGTTTGGTCTAGAGTTGGCCTCGGGGTGTGATGATTCTTGTGCCTCTTTGGCTGGGCCCTGGTGCAGAGTGATTTTAGAACAAAATGGATCAACAAGCACAACAACAACAACAACCAAAATAAACCAAATACTCTCACATGTAAAAATACTCAAGTGTACAGAAGTATCAAAAATATAAAAAACAAAAGAAACACAACAAACAAAATAGCAACACCAAAAAAAATTGGAGAAAAATGGGAAGGAGGAAATTTAAAGTGGGGAAAAGAAAAGAGAAAAGAAGGGAGACAGACAGGAGAAAAAAATTATATATATGTATATGTATGTCTCCACACCTATGTCTATGGACATTGATAATAAAATAGACAAATGAAAACAAACAAACAAAAAAACGAAACAAAAACCCCAAAACAACAACAACAGTAAAACACCTAGTGTCAGTCTTGGCTAAAGTCCACCAAGCTATCTCCAGGTTGTCCTCTGCTGTACGAAAACTCCTCTGTGTCTTATGGGGGCAGAGCCAGTCACCTGGTACACAGAGTGACTCTGGTGATGCAGTTCTAGATGAGTGGGGCTTTGGGGTATGGTTGGTAGTTTTTACAAAGTCAGTGCAGTTTCTGCTCTTGCAGCTGAGAGCACTGCAGCCAGCCACCTTCTGACTTGAGCACAGGTCTCCTGGGTCTTAGGGCCCTCTTTCTGCTGGGGGCTGTGAAAGGTGTGATATTCCCAAGCTGCTGAAAGTCCAGTGCTGCCTCTGCCACCTGCTGCTGGCCTGTGACTCAGCAGTTGAATTTGCCCTGCCAGGAGCTGGGTAGAAAATGTAGGGGCTGGGTAGGCAGTCACATACTTCCTTAGGTCACAGCTGCAAGCTGGCTATTTCCATTTCCTGGAGGCTACCACCTCTGTAATCTGACACTACTCTTCCATTCAGGGAACAGCTTAAGACTCTGGAAGGGCAGGGGTAGTGTTGCTGTGGAAGGGTGGGAGTAGAGTCCCGGTAATGGAGTTGTTTTTGCTTTCTTTCTGAGAGAGCCCAGTCACAGTGTTGAGCTGAGGCTTCTGCCTCAGATGCTGGGCACTGCTGTGCTCTATGCTGAACTCTCAACAGAACTGTGGAGCATAGGAGGGATTTCTTTGCCTTGCTGCTGTACTGATCTCCAGTCTTCTTCCTGGGGTCCCACATCTCTGCAGCCATGGATGTGAGCTGCATCTCCACATGCCTCCTTTCTCTCTTCCTCCACTCGCCCAGCTTGCCCACCTTCAGGATGTCAATGTGTGAGGCTCTTAGCTGTTCTGTGTAATGAGCAGATGTTCCTCTGATGAGTTATAGCTGTTTAATTTGCAGTAATTTCCAGAGGAGAATGCAGGGAGCCCACCTCACTTACTGCCATTACTATGCTGTTTCATAGTCATGTTTTTTAGAGACACTATAGTTTCTACTATCCAGTACAATTTGTTTGTTTAAACTCATTTCAGTTCTCTGGTTGGCTGAAGTTTCCCTTTTTATATTTTCTATAAGAAAATTCTCTTCAAAAGAATACTTTTTCCATTTGTTTTTACATGTTCAGAATTTTTTTAAAAGATTTTATTGGGGAGTTGGGGGAGGGGAATAGCGCTGGGGAATTGGGGGAAGGTGAACAGACAAGTTGCTGTCCTTTTGTTCTTCAGTCTAGTTGTAGAGGACGTTGCTTCTCTGGTCCATGTTTGTATTATCAGTGTGCTCTTCCCGGGTGAGGCAGATCGGTCGCTGGCCTCTGGACGGCCGTTCACGGCGGCTCTTGTAAGCTCCCACTGGCTNGTTCCATTGATCTATGTGTCTGTTTTTATGCCAGTACCATACTGTTTTGAGTACTGTAGCCTTGTGGTATGTTTTGATGTTTGTTAGTGTGATAACTCCGACTTTGATCATATTTATCAGGATTGCTGTGGCTATTTGGGGTATTTTATGGTTTCATATAAATTTTAGGATTATATTTTCTATTTCTGTGAAAAATGTCCTTGGTAGTTTGATAAGAATTGGATTGAATCTATATATTGCCTTAGGCAGTATAGACATTTTAACTATATTAATTCTTCCTATCTATGAGCATGGTATGTGTTTCCATTTACTTGTATCTTCTTTAATTTCTCTGTTCAGTGTCTTATAATTTTCTGAGTACAGATCCTTTACTTTTTGGGTTGAATTTATTCTTAAGTATTTTATAGTTCTTGAAGCAACTGTAAATGGTACTTTTTTCTTAATTTCTACTTCTGATGTTTTGTTATTGGTGTATACAAAAGCAACTGGTTTCTGAATGTTAATTTTGTATCCTGCTACCTTACAGAATTCATTTATCAGTTCCAATAGATTTTTGGTGGAGTCTTTTCTTTGGGATTCTCTATATATAGTATCATGTCATCTACATATAATGACAATTTTGCTTCCTCCTTACCAATTTGGATGCCTTTTATTTCTTTTTCTTGTCTGATTAGTGTGGCTAGAACTTCCAGAACTATGTTGAATAAAAATGAATAACCTTATCTTGTTTCTGATCTTAAGGGGAATGGTTTTAGCTTTTCCCCATTAAGTATGATGCTAGCTGTGGATTTATCATATATGGCCTTTATTATGTTGAGATATGATCCCTTTATTCCCACTTAGCTAAGAGTTTTTATCATAAATGGCTGCTGGATTTTGTCAAATACTTTTTCTGCATTTATTGATATGACCATATGAGTTTTATTTTTCATTTTGTTGGTGTGGTATATCACATTAATTGATTTGCAGATATTGAACTACACTTGCACTCCAAGAATGAACCCTACTTTATCATAGGGAATAATTTTCTTAATGTGTTGCTGAATTTGGTTTGCTAATATTTTGTTGAGGATTTTTGCATCTATATTCATCAGGATATCGGCCTGTAGTTTTCTTTTTTGTTATGTCTTTGTCTGATTTTGGGGTCAGGGTGATAGTAGCCTCATGAAAAGATTTTGGGAGTCTTCCCTTCATCTCGGTTTTTTGGAATAGTTTGAGTAGAATAGGTGATAATTTTTTTGAATGTTTGATAAAATTCATTTGTGAATTTTTCTCGAGGTCTTTTGTTTTGGGGAGTTGTTTATTACTGAATCAATTTCCTCAGTAGTAATCAGTCTGTTCAGGTTTTCTGTTTCTTCTTGAATTAGCCTTGGAAGTTTTTATGCTTGTAGAAAATTGTCCATTTCTTCCAGATTCTCAAATTTGTTGGCATATAGTTGCTTGTAGTATTTTCTTAAATTTCTTTGTATTTCTGTGTTGTCTGTTCTCACTTCTCCTCTTTCATTCCTGATTCTATTAATTTGAGTGCTCTTTCTTTCTTTCTTTCTTTTTTTTATGAATCTGGCTAGAGGTTTGTTGATTTTCTTTATCTTCTCAAAAAACCAGTTCTTGGGCCGGCCGAGTAGCGCGTTGATTAGGAGTTGGCTTAGGACGCCAGCCCTGAGCAGCAGGACCCCAGTTTGGATCCCACACGAGGGCCAGTGATTCTGCGCCCTCTACAGCTAAGGTGGTAAACAACAGCTCCACCTGGAGCTGGGCTGCCATGAGTTGCCAGCGATGGCATAGGCTGCAGCAGGGCTGGCTGACAGCGGGTGTGAGCTTTCCTGAGCTGCCGCAAGCAGCCTTCTAATGGCCAGTGAGCTACTGCCTCACCCGGGAAGAGTGCAATGATAATACCAACATGGGCCAGTGAAGCGACGTCTTCCACAACTAGACTGAAGAACAAAAGAACAGCAATTTGTCTGTTTCCCTCCCCCAATTCCCCAATAAAAAAAATCTTAAAAATAATTTTTAAAAACTAGCTCTTGGTTTCATTGATCTTTTGTATCATTTTTCTGATTGCTATTTTGTTTATTTATTTCTTCTCTGGTCTCTATTATCTCCTTCTTCATACTCCCTTTGGGCTTACTTTGTTGTTCTTTTTCCAGATCCCTGAGGTGTAAGGATAACCTATTGATTTGAGATTTTTCTTGCTTCTTTAGGTAGGCCTGCACTGCTATGAACTTCCCTCTTTGGATAGCTTTCACTGCATCCCAAAGATTTTGGGTCGTTGTGTTTTCATTTTCATTTGTCTTGAGGTATCTTTTGATTTCTTTCTTGATCTCATTGTTGACCCATTAAGTATTTAGTAGCATGTTATTCAGCCTCCAT
>NW_017733000.1:112574-137720 GCF_001890085.2 Hipposideros armiger
TTCCTTTGTTGTTTTCATATCAGTGAAATCATATGTTTTTGAATTTTTCTGTCTGACTTATTTTTCTTAGCATAATAATCTCAAAATCTATCCATTTTTCTCTTAGAAGATTTCGTTATTGACTTGGCCTAGATGATCAAAGATTCTTTTCTTTTCTTTTAAGTTTAATACCTTGATTGATCTAGCCTCAGGATTGACTTTCTGGTTCACCATGTGTTTCTGGAACACCATGTGTTTATTTAATTGGTAGATTCAAATAATCTTACATTTTGCAAAACTTTTTTGTATTAAATATAGTTTTATATGTTTTTTTCCCCCCTCTTAAGTGTTCTTCTCTCATTCACTTTCATTAATTATGTTCGTATTGGGTGTCTTTTACTTTTCTTCCATAGTTGTTTTCTAGAACCTTTTTATACTTTTCATTTCTATTTTGTTTTTCTTATTTTCTCAGTCTTATTTTCTATTCCTAGATGAGTTTCAACAGTGTTTATTCTGATAGTTTCTTTGAATTTCAACTTCATTTCTGTGAATTTTAAATTTTTTTAAATTTCTCTTCTGAGATAAACTAGCTATGTTTCTTTTCCTTTTTGCTGTAGTGTATTACTTGTGGTTTTTATGTCTGCTTTGTTTTGTTTTATAGGGGAGATTTTTTTCAAATGTATGCAAATTTTTATTACAATTTAAATTGTTATTGCAATATTTTCTGAATGTTGTTTATTTTGAAATGATATTTTCTGTTCATAACCTCCTTTGTGTTGTAGTAAGTATATAGAGATATTATAATGATAATAAAGTGATACCTCAAAGAAATAATTTTTTTCCTGGTCATGGCTGTGGAGGAGGAGCCAACACTATTCAGACATGCACAAACTTTCCTGAAAGAGTTTACCCTAACAAATCCTTATTAACCATACCCAGATAATAAATACAAAATTCTTGTTATTGAAAGAAAAATATTTGAAAATATTTTTCTTTTTCTGAGATTTATAATGCTTGCAAATCCTGTATGCTTTGCATGACTGGAAGCTATTTAAATGTGTCTTCAGTGATATGAACCATTTTTATAAGCTGAGAGAATAATGAATCTTTAAAATTAGACATGCCATCCCTGCTCCTAGAAGATGCATTTCAGCACTCATCTGCTGTTTACACATCTATAAGATTAACATAGAGCACTGTATTTTATGACTTTAGAGCCATGTTGATTAGGTCATTTCTTGTGCTCTTATAAACTGTAAGTTCATTATTTTCTGTTTTTAACATGCCATATTGTAGCTAGCACATCTCATAATCCAAAAATGTTGGAAAGATCTATTGTCTGATGAACTTATCTACTGTGTCAAAGGAAATGCATAACAATGCTCTTCTGATATTGTTAATATGTGTGACCTCATCACCTAGTCCAGAGCCTATGCATGGGAAATACTTGATTATTTTTTTCAATTGACAAATCAGTTTATTTTCTCAATTACCTGTATAATTTTATAATTACTTTCAAGATTCAATTTCCATTGGGCATGTTATTGATGAGAAATCAGAAATTATAATAGCTAATTAAGGATTATGAATGCTTTAAATTATTTATATAGTTTCATATATATGTAAGATCATGAAATATTAGACTTGAAATCTTAATTTATGTCTAAATATGTATGTTTCTATAATTGGGCAATAAAGGAAGAATATTGTAAGTTAAATCTGAGAGAGAGAGAGAAAGAGAGAGAGAGAGGTACTTGGCTTAGTTTCAGGTTTTAAGAGAACAGAATACAGAAATTATCTGCTTTAAGCTTTTAAATCCTGGTCAATACCATGTGTGATAAAGGCAGCCTAGTAACTAAGCAATGGTCTCCATGTTATGTAAACCAAATTTCTCCTCTTCACACTTCTTACTGGTTAATATCCTTGGTAGTTGTCTTCAACTCTAGCTGCCTGACCTGTAACTGAGTTGTTTTAAAGTATGATGTGATTTAGTAGATGTAAATAATGCCTGGCACATAGTAAATACACCAGCTTTCTCAAGAACTGCAAAACATCTTAGTGGTTACCCCATTACAAGGTTATGCATTATATATATATATATATATATATATATATATATATATATATATATATATATATATATATATATATATATATATACTGCAGACATATGAGACAACTGAGTCATGGAAAACAGCTCTTCAGAGAGGTCACAGCCACATATACAGCTCGAGCAATGTCAGTCAGTCACCCACACATGGACCTGCAGGTAACACTATAAGAATTGATGTGTTTTTTGTTTTTGTTTCTGGTTTTTTTTTTTTACCTGAATGTCAGGTTATACCCCTAGAAGAGAGATGAGGTAGAAAAATGTATATCTGTTTATGCACAAACAAAAGACAATTGTCTCCTTTACTCCTAAAAGGAGAGATAAACAACTTGTCATTTTGAGACAGGATGGAAAGATCCTGGGCTCTCTGCTTAACCTTTTAGAATGTAAATATATCTCAAAGGGACAGATAAACCCCAGATATCTCTGGATTTTATGAGCTAAAGATGTCTCTGAGCTCTCGGTTTTTGTTTGTTTATTTATTTATTTATTTATTTATTTATTTATTTATTTATTTATTTATTTAAAATGTACATATCTAGGGAGAGAGCAATCTGGTCATCTGGTACCAGGGGATCTTGTCTGAGTGGAACCACTTGGCCCTCTCAGGCATATTAAGGGAAGTTTTATTATCTTTTCAGTTTAATTCAAAGCAATAAACTAGAAAAATAACTACAGGTCTAATTCTCATAGTATGTGAAAAGAAAACTTTTTCTCTTGGAAGTAAATGGAAGTATTCTTGCATTTTTTTGTATGCATTTTCTTGTCTCAGAAGGCTATGGCTTTTGACAGCGAACACTAAGAAATCCAGAGAAGCTTTATCTCCCTATAGTAGGTGGACACAACTATTTTTAATGTTAATATGAAAATTTCTTTAACATTTTCTCTTCATAATCATCAGTTGTGATCCTGATTACTATATTATAATAGTGAAATATGAATCTAGTAAAACCAGGACACATTTTGTATGTTTGCCTGAATAACATTCTTCTATATTTTGGAATTTTTTAACATTTCATTGATTTCATCCAATTAACAATGAATAACTCTAATCACATAACCAAAAGTTTTATTCAAGGGAGAAATTACATGTTATAGAGGCAAATTAGAAAAGGTTAAATAAAGTCAAACTCCGTAGGTGAAAGATTTATGTTTTTAAATAATGTGTGGATAGGATGATGGCTATATTTTACTTCCTTTATCACTTCCTTAAGGGTGATTTAATTGGCCAACTTGTGTAATACATTTCCCTTGATACATGAAGGAAGATGTAAGTGATTAGTGCCGTAGTAAAGCATAGTAAGAACATTTGGCTTAACAGACCTATTCATTCTATTTGGGGTTCAATGAATTGACTCTATGCACCATAGTGCCTACACTGCAGAAACTTTTATTGCCAGAATTCCCTTCTTACCAATTTCAATGATGTAGGGACTAAACCAATGCCTTTGTCTGCTATGTTTTACTTTACTAGTTTTTAGTGTTATCTGAAGTGTTAAAGTACAACTCTGATGCCATGACCAACCTGTTAAATGATTTGTCATTAAGAAATACTTAACAAGCTCACTTAAAACAAATATTACACTGTTTAGGAAACATTTTTCAACAGTGGTTAATTTTTACAGTCATGGTATATGCCATTAACTGAAGGACAAAACAGCTCAAAATACAAAACTATCTATTAAATTATATTTATAACTATAGTTATATTTTAGCAGTAAAACATAGGTGCAAGCTTGGTAAGTGGGGGACTATATTATAAATTGATAAATATTATACCATATACGTTATTTTTATTAGTTTGAGAAAAATATATTTTGGGTGTTATTACTATCGTGAAATAATAAGTAAAAGAGGTAAATCATGTATAACTTTTAGCCAGATATTATAAAACTATTAAAATATTATACAAACCCAAATCCAAAAATATGAAAAAGACTGTCATATTCAAAAAATAAAAAAAAATGTGTTTATATGGCAAATGAAGGTTGAGGCTACTCGTTTTCACTTGCAAGAGACCCAAAATAAGGTTGGTGGTAGCTGTGCTACGAAGCATGGGCCTCACATGGGAGAACTCCAAACCCATTTGAACTAGATAAAAATTTACCTGAGATACCATAGCTAGAGAAAAATTATTAGTGATAAGTAGTGCTAAAACATAAATACAAAGAGTGAAGTAAGGATTAAAAATTTAAGTATGAGAAGCAAGGTATTAATGCAGTAAATTAGGTAGGGGTGTGTCAAAGAGGAGAGTTGTAAAGTCTACAGCATGTGTATGCTGGAGTTTTGTGTCTGTGGAGGTCATGGTAGGATGGCTTCCAAGGTATAAAGAACTATGTGACTGGACAAATCAGTAAGTGAAGGAAACATTTTATACTAATGAATGCAAGGAAGACTTGATTTTCAAATGTAAAGTGATAATTGTGTCAGGCTTCAGTATGACCCAGTGACACACAAAGGAGATACATATTAAATATAAGGGCTGCAGCTCATTTCATTTTTCCTTTGAAGAATCACAGAAATAGACCTCCTAGTTCCTGTATGATCAGGAAAAAGAAAGGTGTTAAGCACATCACCAAAAAGATGCCAGTATGTCTATGAACCTTTAGCATTTCTGCATGTCTTACGAGAAGAAACACTTTGTTCCAGCCTGTTTTTTCAAGGAAGTTTACATAGCTAAAAGCTTTAGCAAACAGAGATAGTGTTTCCCTTTAGGGCAAAAGGAAGAGTTGCTTGCAATCTTTGAGTGTAGAGAAAATAGCTTTTACCACAACAAAGGGGAAGCAGCATACTCTCCATTATGAAAGATCTGGGTTCCCTAAACTCAGGTATCCTTTCAGGTCATGTATCCCATTGCATATGTAGACACACCTGACATAAATATGTTGATATTCATGGCGTTTGCTGTGCCATGATTAATAGTCTTTTGTATCTGAACCAAGTATATTACATCTTTTGCCACTATCCATAAACCTGTTACAGGCTAACTTCATAGCTTACAAAAATTGCAGACTCCTCATGATTCAGAACAGTTTGGCAGTGAGGATGAGACACTGACAAAAATGTGGCCTTTTGGTAGAAGAAGGATAAGGGCCTCATTGACAGTTAATTAGATTTGAGAGAAGTCCATGATTATCAGTAGCAAACATGTTGATCATGTTTGTTTAACCAGGTCATAAATATAGCCTGTTAAAAATAGTAATTTTAGAAATGATTACAGGCAGAGGACTGGGAAGTAGAATAAAAAACAGCCTCCTAAATAGTGCCTCAGGTGTTTTTAACTGTACTTCAGGTATGGCAGTCTTGCTCACCAATCTCAAGTCAATCTCAACTCTATCACACTGTAACAGCTACATTTGTCCTAGAAAAGAACAATGTTCTTTCTGGCTCTCTTCAGACAGTAGTTACAGATGTGCTCCCACACTGAGCATTAAAGAAAGGGAATTTATTATAGCTACTATAATTCCTTCCTGTCCCTATACCTTCATCCCAGTTGCCTTAAGGAGAAAAATAATTGGGGAGGAGGAGCAGTAACTGAAGTCACTCTGACACCAAGGAGAACTGATATATAACCATCCAAAGGAGTTAGGAAATTTTGGGTAGGGAAGGGACTCAAAATTGTATGGTTCTGTTTGACACAAATACCCGTATTATCATCCTACCTGTTCTGGTTGGGTGAGAGGATGTCTGCATTTAATAAATGGGATTTGAAAAGGTCTTAAAGTGTAAGAGAAGCTAATCTGATCTTGAGGTTTAAGCCATTTGGGTCAATTCAATGTACTTGTGTTGTTGCTTCTATATCTGTATGTATAGTAGGAATTGATGCATTATATGTTTGTGCTTCTCTGCTTTATAAGTACCAGAGGAGACTGTCTCAAATGAAAATAGCCACATGTAGAGATCTTATATGAGAACTTGTAGAGAATGTATATGAGCTTGTACCTTTGTAGCACCACAACCCATGTGACTATTTTGAGCTATAGTTTCTGTGACTGATGCTTTAGCCAATTAGAATCTCTGACAAAAGGAGACAGCTTTGACCTAGAGGCAGCTCTAGGGTTTTGGATTTGTCATTTCCCTGACATGGTTACCAGATACACATCCTTTGAAAAACAGTTCTTTGTGAGATACAGTTAAGCTATCCCAGGTAAGCATTGTGAATATCTAATTTAACATTCCCATTTTGTGGTGGATCAACTTAGCTTCCACAACTAACAATATGGGAGGAGCCCAACAGGTTTCACTGGTCAAATGGAAACGGAATATTAAGAAACACAATCAGCTGGCTCCAGCAGTATCTCAGCTTTACATGAAATAGGGACAGCTTCCACTTTAAGGAGAATTTTATCCCCCATTCTGCCACCTAAAGCAAAGGCACCAGTCCAAACGAGACCTTTATTCACAGAGGTTGTCCTAAATGCCTGGGTATGGGTCATTAGTGGTTCAGCAAAGCTGAAATCTGAAGGTGTCTGGACTTCCAGGGCTGTTCAACCTCAGCACCAGTTATGCAGAACCAAATGTGTACATGATCACTCCACTCAGTGGGCAGACTCAAGGCCATTTTCACAGCTCTTAACAGTGCTCTCTTTGATAAACCTTTTTGTATGTTTACTGATACATAATCTGTTGCCAATGACCTAGCTACTTGGTATGCCTCTTGGAAGACTAGAAATTGGCATCTCCCCTTTGGGGTTCACTAACTGTGGAAACAAGTCATTGCTGCTGATCAGCATTTTGGGTCACTCATCTAGGTGTCCACAGTATAGATTAGTCCTTAACTGAGACCTGATTTCTATCTTGTGCAGTTAGATTTTTTGAATTCGTGATCAAGCTTTGCAAAGACACTTTTCTTTACCCAGAGTGTTTGTCCTATTTTAAGCAAGTTTTTCTATTAAATATTGTGTTGAGATAATTTTAGATTTACAAGCAATTTTAAGAAATAATTAAGAGAGAACCTGTACACCCATTACCTAGTTTTGTCATCAGCATCATTTTGCAAAACTAATAGTACAACATCACAACCAGGTTATTTAAATTGATACATGTATGATCCATCTTATTTGTTCATATTTCTCCAGATTTATTTGTATGCATTTGTAGTATATATTTGTGTGTATTCACCTTTATACAATTTCAGGACATGTTTAGGTACATGTATTCACCACTAGTCAAGGTACTGAACATTTCCATCCTAATCTTGATCCTTTGTGCTACTCTTTTCAACTATATCCACTTCTGTCCTCACAATTTGTCCTAATCTTTGGCAATCAATAATCTGTTTTCCATTTCTAAAATTTAGTTGTTTCAAAATTTTATATAAATGCAATAATATAGCATGTAACTTTTGTGATTGGCTACCACAGTCTGTGCTCTGGGCCCCCATGGATCTTGTTCCTCTGAAATATTAAATACATTTACCCTTTCAAAGCTTTCAGTCTTCTTATCCCATTATAATATCAGCTCAAAATCAAAAGTCTCATTTAAATCTTGGCAGCTCAAGGTCTAAAATATAATCATTTAAATCACATAAATCATGCACAGATGAAAATTCCTGATATAACTCATTATGCACAGTTCCTGGGTCTCAATTCCTCTCCATCTGTGCACTATGAAACTAAAAGGATCATTTATCTGCCTCCAATGCTCCCAACACACAACAGTGGAAAATGTATATAATGGCAGCTACAGACATTCCAGTTCAAAATTGGGGGAAATATAACGTCAAAAGGAGTCACTTATCCATAACAGTTCTGAAATTCAGCAGGGAAAATGTTGGATTTATTTGACTAAACCTCAAGATCTGGTCATAATTCTCTGTAGTTCTTGCCTCCACCCTCTGGACTCTTGATTCCACCCTCTGAGTTATTCTTTCCTTTTTCATGAAAGGTAGCATGTGTTTGCAGCTGAATAGTTTCATGAGACTGCATTCTGCCAATGGGATTTAGGAAATTCAAAAGCCTCCTTTAATTTTGTATTCTCTTTGTCCCTCTTGTAGTTCAAGTTTACAGTGTTTCTGATGAAAAATATTTTTTTTACTTATTTGAAGGTCACCCATAGATTTCAAAAATATTCCATTCATCAGACAAAAGTTATCCTCACAAATCTTTCTGAGATAAGCTCCTCTCTATCTTGGCCTCCTGCTGAGATGCCTGGGGACAATACACTTAAGATTCCTACAGACCCTTCAGTTTAGTTTAGAAGATCACTGAGTCACCTCTGGAACTTTTTGAAAGGACCTTCTGTGTGAAATTTTGATCTTTCTATGATTTGGATAAAAGGTTGTATAGTCACATAACTAAGCTTTCCTCTATGCTAAAATTTCAAGTCACCCAAATTTCAACACATTTTACCATCTGGAAAAAGGTGACAATATTAAAAATCACTAAGACATGTTTTATTTGTATTTGATAGCTCTTCATCAAGTTTTCCCCTTCCTTCTCTCCTCCCACATTTTACTATTTGCAGCAAGAAGAAACCAGGTACTATATAATACGTTCAACATTTTGCTTGGAAATCTCCATAGGTATATAGCCAGGTTCATTCTTTATATATTTTTTTGCTTTCCACATAACTGCAAGAGACAATTTCACCAACCTTGCTCACAATACATAACAAAGATTTCTTTTCTTCTAGTTTTCAATATCATATTCCTTACTTCCTTCAGAGCCCTCACTGAAGTCTAGATTTTTTAATAATTGTCAGTTCAAGTTGATTAAGTATTTTTAACCAACTAATGTGATTTAGGCTAGCTTTATAATGCTCCCCCAAAATGTTCCCAGCCTCCACTTACTCGCATCTCAATTTTAAAGCTACTCCCATGTTTTAGATATTTATGAAAGCAGCACTCTACATCCAGTGTCAAAATCTGTATTAGTTTTCTATTGTGACATAGCAAATGACGACAAATGTAGTGACCTTGAACAACACAAATTTATTACCACAGTTTCTCAAGAGTCCAAGCTTGGCTTTCCTGATTCCTCTACTCAGGGTCTCACAAGACTGTAATCAAGGTTTTGGTCTCTGCTATTATCTCATGTGAGGCTTGGAGTTCTCTTCAAGGATTCAGTTCAGATTATAGCACTGAGACCCTCAGATCCTAGAAGCTGCTTGCCATTTCCTATATGGCCCATTCACAACATGGAAATTTGTGTCTTCAAGGCCAACAGGCCTATGTCCCTGCTGTTTCCAACCTCCTTTAAATGTCTTACCCCATTATGATCCTCCAATCAAGGATAATTTTCCTTTTGATTAAATTAAAATAAACTGATTAGAGACTTTAATTATATATGCAATATCTCTTCATCCTTACCATATATCATTATACAATCAAGGGAGTGGCATCTACCATTTTCATAGGTTCCTACCCACCCTCAAGAGGAGGGAATTATGCAAGGGTATGGGCCATCAGGTATCATGGTAGCATTCATTTCTTAAAAATGTTTTATTTTTCCAAACAGACGTAGTACTTCAGAAATTCTAAATAATTCTTAGGTATTCTCTTTAAAAACTTCTGCATGATTACCTAGAATGGGATCCATAATAATCGTCTATTTTCATAAGTAAAACTAAGTTTTGAGGACATATCACTTCTTGGTTCCTGATACCTAATAATGCTCCTAGCATTTTAAAAATATTAAATTAATTATAACAGTAGTGATTTCTCTAATAATTATATTTCTTAGGGGAAACTCCCATAACAGTGATAATCCCAAATGTATAATGTCTCACACACAATATGAGTTTAATTTTTCTCACCTAACAGTCCAAGACAGGTGTTCCTAATAGGCAAGCAACTTCTCTCTTCACTATGATTCAGAAACTCATCTTGTAGCTTCACCATCTGCTAGGGCCTTTGTATCAAAATGCATTCAGTTGGAAGAATAAGATAGAAAAGCCTAGTCTGGAACTGGCATACATCATTTCAGCTCATATATCATTGGTGAGTTCTAGTCAGATCGTCAGACATACTTCAAAAAAAGCCTAGGAAGCATAGCCTTTCTGGATACCTAACTGTAGTTTTCAACTGAATTTACTAAAATTATCTCTAAACCTTAGCATTTTATCTTTGCTTGCTTGGGATTTAGGTGTCTTATGAATAAAAGTTTCTTGTTCATTAATGTTATGAAGTCTTTGATTTAGAGTTAGTTTTAGGAATTCTTGAGTTTAGTTCTCTCATTTTGCAGAGAGCGAGAAAGACCGCAAAAGGTTAATTAATACATTCTCTTTCTATTATCTCTATAAGATAATATTTCTTAGGTTTTGGTGCCTGATATAAATAAACCATCCTTACTTTAAAGGAATTTATAATATAGTCTTCGTTAAATGATTTACCCAAGGTCATAAAGCAAGTGAATTTTAGAACAAGGATTAGGGTATAGGTTTCATAAATCTTGGTTCATTATGGTATTTAGTACAGTCTTTAGTCTTTAGTACATTTCCTCACACGTTGATTCTTCCATTTCTTTCAAAGAATATTTTAACAATAATATGAATAATTGCTATAAAAGATGTGTCCATACCTTAATCCCTGAAACCTATGAATAAATTACCTTTACAGAAAAAAAGACTTTTCAGATGTAAATTTGGTTGAGAACGTTGAGTTGGGGACATTATCCTGTATTATCTAGTGTCTATCCAAATCACATGACTCCTTACAAGCAGAAATCCTTTCAGGTTAGGGTGAGTGAATGAGAGAGAAAGAGAGATATTAAGGTGATGATGTGACCATGAAAGCAAGGCAGTGATGCTACCTTTGTTGGCTTTGAAGATGGAGGAAAGTGGTCATAAAATAAGCAGCCTCTATAAGCTAGAACAGTCAAGGAAGTGAATTCTTCTCTAGAGTCCCAGAAAAGAATGCAGCTTACTGGCCTCTTGATTTTACCCCAAGAGACCTGTTTCAGACGTCTGACAAATGGAACTGTAATACAATAAATTTGTGCTCTTTTAAGCCACTAAGTTTGCATTAATTTTTATAGCTGCAATAGTAAACTGATGTAGATTTTGGTATCCAGAAATCAAGTGCCACTATATAGTACTAAATATGTAATCATTTATAAATGAGTGCGGACTCAAAGGTATCATATAACAATATTGATTTTTCTCATCTACTTTATGCTATTCTTTCTTAGTGAAAAAGCAAGGACCAGAATTCCAAGATTTCTTTATTACAGAACACTGGCTACTCCACTGGAAGTAGGTAGAGCAGGATAGCATCTCTTTTTAGGTGTCTTAGTAGAAAATGCCTTGCAAAGTATCAATACATTATTCTTCAGATCTTGAATTATTCTTGAAATTCTATGAATACCCACCTTCACTCTGGAAAAGGAAGTAATGATAGGGTATTTCAGTAGACATTCTTTCCAACCAAATAAAACACTCTCAAGTTTCCCACTTTAGATTCTATTTTGCCTTACTGAGAATTTGCTGTATAATTAAAATTGAAGTTTAGAATAGAGTGTTATAACAATAACAGTTTTCCTACAGCAACCAAATAATATCAGATATCTACAAAGTCATAAATTTTGACTGTGTAGATTAACTCTGTCCAGATCTAGATTCATGATTGATTTAATTGGCTGAAAAAAAAAAGATCACTCAAAAAGCTATGCTAAAAAAGCTCAAAAATGATTGTTTATATTGTTTGTAACTATTCAATTATTAAATTTATACAATATAATTTTAATTGTGTATAAATTTAACTACATCCTGATGTAGAAGAGATTGTATTATTTATGTAAAAGTAGAAACTAAAATAAATAAAATGGAGATGCACTTTAAGTTTTACAGAAAGAGAAGCTAACTATTCTGTTATAAAATAATTTGTTAGTGAAAAAATTTTTTTCTGAAAAAAATATTGCTAGATTTCAATGCTTATCTATTTTCACAGTGGTCCTTTAGTCGTTGACCATTATTAGAATACTAAATTATGGCCAATGCCTCACTAAGTTCTCTAAATTTCTAATATTTTGATTCTCTTCATACTTGTATGCTTCTTTTATATTGAAATGTATTGCATCTTTCTTCTCCAAAATTATGAGAAGAAAATTGTAATGCCAACATAGCAATAAAATTGAAATGTGTTGTAAGAAATATGATCCAATCAAGATGGCAGAGTAGGTAAATGCTGTGCTAACCTCCTCTCACAACCACATCAAAATTACAACTAAACTACAGAACAACAATCATTGAGAATTGCCTTAAGTCTAGCTGAACCAAAGCCCTACCACTAAGGACATACAGAAGAAGCCACTTCAAGACTGATAGGAAGGGTAGAGACATGGAATGGGCTAGTTCCACATAAGCATATGGCCATTACAGATTGGGAGGGATATTTCAGCTGTAGAAGAGTGAGGGGTCCTAGCTCCACACCAGACTCCCAGTCCAGGGTTCCAGTGCTGGAGAGAGATGTCCCCATAACTTCTGACTGTTAAAATCAATGGAAATTTTGGCTGAGTGAGACTATGGCAGCTGCAGTCCCAGGTGCTCCTCTTAAAGAGCCTGCTCAAGGACATACTTACTGAAGACTCACTCACTCTGAGCTCCAGTGCTGGTGCAGCAGCTTGAAAGACACCAGGGATATATGAGGGGGAATTGAATTATCTGGCTCTAGGGCAATGGGGAGAGGTACAGTTTTTTTTTGAAGAAGGAGGTGCTGATTAAAGCCATTGTTTTTGTTGACCCTTCACCTTCCCAGTGTGCAGATGTAGGTGGCCACCATATCTGAGACTCCATCAACCTGGTTAACCTTTTCAACTGCCCTGCCCTGGTGATTTCCTGAGACCCCACACCACCCCACTTTCTGGCACATCCAGGTCACTTCCAGTGGCTTTTTCCTGTAAATGGTCTGCCTTGGATCATGCTGCAGACTTTCCTAAAATCTCTCAAAGTTTCACTAAACCCAAACAAGCAACCTCTAACTTCCACATGTCCCATAACTTTAACTGAGTAGCCCTAAGCTCAGCACTAGCTAGACAGCCTTGGTTCACATTTAGGAATCTCGAGGCACCTTGAGGCCCAGCACAGGTGGCAGTCATCTGTGGATTGCTTTCTGGCTCATGCCAGGTGACCCAGATAGGGCACAGGCTGTAGCTGAGCTTGGCCAACTGTGAGTCTCTTCCCAGGAGAACCCGCATCTGGCACGTACAGTATCCAGCTTCAGACCAGGCTAGAGCATCACCTGGCCATCTCCAAACATGATATACTCAAAGGGCAGACTGGGAGGCACTAGAGCCCTGCTAAAGTGAATTCTGCACTGATGAGCCAGCCCCTGCAAAATAGCTCCTCCACTATAGTCATGGCCAGTCCTCAAAACTAATCAGCCTGAGGGTCAATCTCTCCCATCTACATGCAAACAGCAATAAAGGCTCAACAGCAGGAGGGCACACAAGGCCCACACAAGGGACAAACCTGGAACACCCAGCTCTGGTGACCAAGGAGACTACACCACTGGGCTCAACAGGAACCTACTATATAAGTCCATTCTACTAACACTGGGAGGCATAACAGCTCTATATAATACACAGAAACAAACACAGGGAAGCAACCAAACTGGGGAGACAAAGAAATATGTGCCAAATGAAAGAACAGAGCAAAGCCCGAGAAAAAGAACTAAACAAAATGGAGACAAGCAATCTACCTGACACAGACTTCAAAACAGTGGTTATAAGGATGCTCATGATCTCAGGAGAACTTCAACAAAGAGATAGGAAACATAAAAATGGTGCTAGAAAATATTAAAAAAACCTGGCAGAAGTAAAGAATATAATAACTGAAATGAAGAATACATTATAGAGAATCAACAGTAGATGAGATGAAGCAGAGAATCAAATCAACATTTTAGAAGATAAGTTAGCAGAAACACTAAATCAGAACAACAAAAAGAAAAAAGAATCCAAAAAGTGAGAATAATTAAAGGGGCCTCTGGGACAACATTGAGTGTATCAATATTATCTTCATAGGGGTACCAGAAGGAGAAGAGAGAGAGCAAGGAATTGAAAACCTATTTGAAGAAATAATGATGGAAAAACTTCCGTAGCCTGATGAATGAAATAGATATACAAGATCAGGAAGCACAGAGAGTCTCAAACAGGATGAACCCAAAGAGGCCCACACCAAGACAAATAACTAAAATGCCAAAGTTTCAAGACAAAGAAAAAAATCTTAAAAAGCAGAAAGACAAAAGCAGTTAGTTAGCTACAAGGGAGCTCCCATAAGACTGTTAGCTGATTTCTCAACAGAAACTTTGCAGGCCAGAAGGGATTGGCAGGAAATATTCAAAGTGATGAAAAGTTAGAACCTACAACCAAGATTACTCTACCCAGTAAAGCTATCATTTAGAATTAGAGGGCAGGTAAAGAGTTTCCCAGATGAGAAAAAGCTAAAGGAGTTCATCAGTACCAAGCCAATATTATAAGAAATGTCAGAGGGACTGCTTTAAGACGCATGCACACACACACACACACACACACACACACACACACACACACGCGCAAATACCCAAAACTATGAATAATAAAATGGCAATAACTAAATATATATTCAGTTACATTCAATGTAAATGGATTAAATGCTCCAGTCAAAAGATAGGGTGACTGAATGGATAAGAAAACAAGACCCTTACATGTGCTGCCTACTTCAGATCAAAAGACACACAATACAACTGAAAGTGAAGGGGTGGGAAAAAGATATTTTACAAAAATGAAAACCAAAATTAAAAAGTTGAAGTAGCAATACTTACACTAGACTAAATAGACTTTAAAACAAAGGCTATAACAAGAGACAAAGAAGGACCCAGTGATCCCACTTCAGGGTATTTATTTGAAGAAACCCAAAACACTACTTTGAGGGGGCATGGGCTTTCATATGTTAATTATAGCATTGTTTACAATGGTCAAGATGTGGAAGCAGCTTGGGTGTCTATCGATGGATAAAGAGGAGGTGACACACACACACAATGGAATATTGCTCGGCCATGGAAGTGAATGGGTTTTTGTCATCTGCTTGAGCATGAATGGAACTGGAGGGTGTTGTGCTAAGTGGAGTATGTCAGACAGAGAAAGACAGATGCAATGTGATTTCACTTACATGTGGAATAAAGAACAAAATAAACAAACAAATAAAACAGAAACAGACTCATAGATACAGAGAACATTTTGATGGATGCCACATGAGAGGGGGTTTGGAGGTGGGTGTAATAGAGGAAAGGATTAAGAAGTACAAATTGTTTGTTACACAGTAGTCATGGTATGTAAAGCATAGCTTTAGGAATATAGTCAATAATATTGTAATAACTAATGTAAGGTCAGATGTGTACTGTATTTTTCCAGGGTGATAGATGAGGTGGGGTTTGGGAGGCAAGGTGAAAAAGGCAAAGGGATTAAGAAATACAAATTGGTATTTACAAAGCAGTCATGGGGCTGTAAATTGAAGTATAGGGAATATGGTCAACAATATGTTAAAACTATGTATAGTGCCAGGCCAGGTGAGTACACTAGTCAGGGGGATCACTTTTTAAATTATATAAATGTCTAACCACTATGCCGTACACCTGAAATTGATACAATATAATATTGAATGTCAATTTTCATTGAAAAATTTCAAAAGGAGAGGGGGAAAATGAAGGGGAATAATAAGTTCAAATTTTTAGGTATAAAACAAATACATCATAGGGTTGTAATACATGTATACAGCATAGGGAATATGGCCAATAATATTATGATAGCATGGTATGGTGTCAGATAGCATTGTATGTTGGACTTACCATGGTAATCATTTCTTTAGGTAAATAAATTTTGAACAACTATGGTGTATACCTGGAACTAATATAATATTGCATGTTATCTATATTTTCATAAAAATCTTTTTTAAAAACACCAGAAAGCCACAAATTATTCTAATAATGCAACTATTGTAAATTATAGGCCTGTGGAAAAATTCTTAGAATCACTCATACCATTAGCCTTGATGTTAGAGTTGGAATTGTATACAGCAGCACAGTATAGAGTGTTGATTAGGAGCCTGGTAAGTCAACTTTCTAACTTTCACTACATTACTTAGAATTTCCAAACCCTAGTTTCCATTGTTTAAATTGGGCTTGTCTGTAAAATAGTCCTATCCTTTAAAGTTCTTCTGAGGAATTAATTACATATCAAAAGAGTAATACATTGTCTAAGATACGAAAAAAATTAAATAATTATTTGGAATTTAAAAAATGAAATGTGATTTGATTTTATTGCATCCACATTAATTTCAAATATGTATGTTTGCTTAAGGTGCTAAAACGTGTATTATTGATTGCAACAGAATTCAAACATACTTTCAACTATCCATTATCACCATCCACTATGCCAGACATCTACAGATATCTGCCCATCCAGGTGATAATTGTAGCCCCTGGGTCATTATCAATATGTCACAACTAGTTCTTCAGTACATCTCTCCATATGAAAGAAGATGTGGGAAAGCATCCTGGTCTTTCAGTTACCTGACCTTCTTTTTCCAATCACCTTGATGTTCATGCTTTCTCAACCACTCATTCCCTTGGTCATTCCCTGCACCTTGTCATTATGAGGAACTACAAAGTGACTATAATCTAAATTATGTAATAGTTCATATTACAATGACCTATTTGCAAAGATATAAGTATTATTAACAATGAAAAATTAATTAGCCTCTGTTATAGTAATATACATTTAGATATATATTTATATTCAAATAATGTATCAATTAAACCCCAGGCCTGAATATTTATAAACTGAAACCTGTAACTATTAACAAATCTCATCTTTTTTAGTATATAATGATGTTGCAAGACTTTTGATCTTTTCAACAAACCATTCTAATGAGAGTTCCCTTTCTCCATAGGTGTTATCATCAGAGACTGTCCCATCTGAAATTACTTTCTATTAAATTAAGTAACATACTCCATTTTACTTTTTCATTGCCAGTCCTCATGTTGTGTCCTAATGTTTTGGTGGTTGTAAACTTTTTTTATGGTCATGAAATTTCTTGGGTAATGTCATTATGGATCGAGAACATTTTAATCTCTCCACCATAGTGAGTTTAACAAATTGCTTGAGAAGTTGATTTAGCAATACAAAAGCAAATATTGAACACTTAATGGTGGGGAGAGAAGTAATTAAGATAGCAGAATAGGTGGGCACTATACCAACTGCCTCCCAGGATCACACCAAAATCACAAATAAATATACAACAATCAACCTTGGGATTCATCTGAACACTAGCTGAACAGAACCAATAAAGCAAAGGATTTAAAGAAGAGGTCACGTCAAGACTGGTAGAAGAGGCAGAGACGTGAGACAGGCTGACTCCAGGGTGTGAATGCCAGGAGGAATACCTCAGTGGCAGAGCCTTCTGAAAGAGAGAGGGGCCCTCCTGAGCCCACACCAGCTCCCTAGCTCAGGGGTCCTGTGCTGGGAAGGGGAGTTCCATGATAGCTGTAGTAAAAATCAGCAAGGACTCTCTCTGCCCAACCCAGTGGGGGGAGACGGCAGCTATAGACCCAGTCGCCCTCTTGTAAAGCCAGGACATGAACTTGCTCATTGGCGAACACTCACGTGGTCTCTGGTGGAGGGAGTAGCAGCTCAGGGGTCCCAGGAGCCTGCTGGGAAGTACTGAACTGAGCACCTTTGGTGCAGGAGCTGTAGGTTCTGGGGCCATTGTTTCCCCTGTGCAGAACTTGCACACATGTGGATTACAGGAGGGCATCATCTTTTCAGAGTTAAGCCCTCCCTCAAAGGATCAGGTTTGGGACTGCATTGGTCTGGTAGAATAACATGCAGGCATCAAAACAAAATAAAACAAAACAAAACATGCAGGCATCATGCCTTGGTAATGCCCTGGGTCGTCCTTACCATCTACACTGCTTGTGCGGCATTGCCTGGGAAACTCCTGACTGCCAGGCTGCTGGCCCTGCCCCACAGGCTGCAGATTCAGACAGGCAGAGACTGTGACAGGGGGCAGAGTGTTTGCAAAAGGGCATTGGGCCTGAATTGCACGGCCTGGTGCAAGCGGTGGCTGGCCAAGGTGTTCTTGGAGTGTTTTTGTGAGCTGGTTGCCAGCAGGAGTGGACACAGCTCTGACTGTGTGGAAGGCACTGACCACAACCCATGGTGCCCTGGGGGCCTGCCCCATCCACCTAGAACTGTGTTTCCAGGGACACCCTGGACGCCTGGAGCCCAGTCACTCCTCCACATGCCATGGAGGTTTTTTTTGCAGCAGCGGACAGCCCACAGAAACCTGTGGAGATTTTGGTGGTAAGCACTGCCATAGAGCCCACCACCACTAATTGTGGACAGCTTTAGGGAGCCTGCTAGCCTCAGGTGGAGGCTGGTGCACATGTGGCTCACAGGGGGGCACCATTTTTTCCAGGTTGGGCCCTCCTCCAGGGGCCAGGTCTGGGACCTAATTGGTCTATTATAACCCATGCTCGGGCACTATATTGTGACATACTGTGTCCTTGCCCTCAGCACAGCTGGTGCTGAGTCACCCAGAGACTCTCTACTGCTGGGCGGCTAGTTCTTCCCCTCAAGCTGCCTGCAGACAAAAGCAGGTGGAGACCCTTTTGTTTGTTTGATTGTTTTCCCCTTTGTTTCTTTTCCTTTTTTTCTTCTGTTATCTTTTTGTTCCTTTTTCCTTTTCTTTTTTCTGTTTTCTTTTTTTCTTCTTCTTTCTCTTGTTTGTTTTGTTATTGTTTTTTATTAGTGTTTATTTCATTTGTTCTATTGATTTTGTATTTTTATTTCTCTTGTCTGTTCATTGTTGTTTTTTTGTGTGTATGTGGGTGTATTTGTTGTTGTTGTTGTTGGTTTGTTTTATTTTGTTTTACGAGGTAGGCATGGGCCCAGCACTGGTCCAGGAGCTTAGACTACACTGAATTTATAGAAACCATTGACTACAGCCTTTAGCCCACTGTAGCACTACCCCACCCACTTACAGCTGCATGACCAAGGGCACTCTGGACTCCTGAGTGACTGGCTCTGCCTCCACAAACTGCAGAAAAAGTTTTTTACAGCAGGGGATGATCTGCAGGATGGTGGTGAACAGTGACCCAAAACTTGCACTGCAGACACTCAGTAGCAGCTCTTGGGAATTTGTGAGGCTGAGGCTGGCTGCAGTGCTCTCAGGATGCTGTACAAGGGGATCACAGACCAGCTATTGGCATAAGATGTGAACTTGCATTAATGTTGTAAAAACCACTGGTCTCATTTTGTGACTCACTTGAACTCCATACTGCCCAGCTAGTGCTGCATCTCTGAGGGCACTTTCAACACTGGGTCAACCAGCAGACACAAGCTCCTAAGGAGCTCCTTTTAACAGTTGGGTCTTGTGGAAAACTGACAGGTGGCAACAGGCTTAGGGGGCCCTGAGCTTTTTGCTAATCTGTCTCAGGACCAATATTGGTGACAGCCAGCCTCAGTTCAAAGAAAGGCCACCTCCACATGATTCCAGGCCAAGCACAGGCAGCAGCCAACTACATACGATTTTGAGGCACCTTCCACATAGCCATGGGCCAGTAACAGGGTGTGGGAGCCCCACCCAAGAGAAAACAGAAACAATACACCCAGGGACCAACTTCAGACCAAACCAGAGCACTACCTGGTTGGACCTACAAGAAGTACACCCAAAGGGAATTCTCTACAGGCATAAAAGCCCACAAGGGCCAAGCTTTATCTGAGAGGTAAACCCTTACACAGCAGCTCATACACTGTGGGCGTAGCCAAATCTCACAGCTAGTCAGCCTGGGAGGCAATCCCACCCACTGACAAGCCAAAAGCAATTAAAGCTCAACTGCAACAGGAGAATACACACAACACAAGGGACACCACTGGAACACATGCACAGGAACATGTTTAAGAATGTTTAAGTAACGTAGTGAGAATCTGAACAAAGAGATAGCAAACATGAAGAAGGATACAGAAATAAAAAAATAACGAGTCAAAAATAAAGAATACAATAACTGAAATGAAGAACACACTCAAGTAATCACCAGGATATTAGATGAAGCAGAAGATAGAATCAGTGATTTCGAAGATAAGAGTGTAGAAATCACCCAATTGGAGCAACGGAAAGAAAAAAGAATAAAAACCAATGAAAATAGTTTAAGAGATCTGTGAGATAACATTATGTGCAACAACATTTGCATCATAGGCATACAAGAAAGAGAAGAGAAGAAAGGGATTGAGTACCTATTTGAAGAAATAATGACAGAAAACTTCCCTAACCTGGTGAAGGAAAATGATATGCAAACCCAGGAAGCACAGAGAATCCCAAACAGAGATGAATCCAAACAGGCCCACCAAGATGCATCATAGTTAAAATGGCAAAGGTTAAAGACAAAGACAGAATCCTAAAAGCAGCAAGAGAAAAACAGCTACTTACAAGGGAACTCCCATAAGACTGCCAGCTGACTTATCTACAGAAACTTTGCAGGCCAGAAGGGAGAGGCAGGAAATATTCAAAGTGATGAAAAACAAAGGCCTACAAGCAAAATTGCTCTACCCTGCAAAGGCTATCACTTAAAATTGAAGGAGAAATGAAGAGCTTTCCAGAAATGAATAAGCTAAAGGAATTCATTACCACCAAGCCAGCATTGCAGGAAATGTTAAAGGGCTTCTTTAGGCAGAAGAAGGTGAAAACAAATTAACAAAGGAAGACCAGAAATACAAATAATAAAAATAAAAAATAATAAAACAACAAAAAATAAAAATTATTGCTATGTATCTATCAATAATCACTTTAAACGTGAGTGGACTAAATGCTTCAATCAAAAGACATAGGATGGCTGAGTGGATAAGAAAACATGACCCATGCATATGCTGTTTACAAGAGACTCACCTCAGATCAAAAAACACACACAGAGTGAAAGTAAAAGGGTAGAAAAAGATATTTTATGCAAATGGAAATGAGAAAAATGCTGGAGTAACAATACTTATATTAGAAGAAATAGACTTTAAAACAAAGACTATAATAAAGACAAAGAAAGGCACTACATAATAATAAAGGGATAAATCCAACAAGAGAACATAACCCTAATACACATCTATGCACACAACATAGGAGCTCCTAAATATTAGATTGTCGGAAAAGTCATGATGGATTTTTGCAACGAAACACAAAAAATACGTCATGACTTTTCTGACAACCAATGTATAAAACAGATTTTGACTGACACAAAGACAGAGATCAACAGTAACACTATCATAGTAGGAAACTTCAACATCCTATTGACACCAATGAACATCTGTTCTCCAAACAGAAAATCAATAAGGAAACAGTGGCCTTATATGACACATTAGATCAGTTGGATTTAATTGATATTTTTAGAGCATTTCACCCCAAAGCAGCAGAATAAAAATTCTTTTCAAGTGCACATGGAACATTTTCCAAGATAGACTACATGTTAGGCCACAAAACAAGTCTCAATAAATTTAAGATGATTGAAATCATATTAGGCATTTTTCTCTGACCACATTGCTATGAAACTAGAAATGAATTACAGGAAGAAAACTGGAAAACACACAGATACACAGAGGCTGGATAACATGTTACTAAATAGCGAGTGGGTCAACAAAGAGATCAAGTAAGAAATCAAAAGATACCTTCAGACAAATGAAAATGAAAACATAACCCAAAATCTATGGGATGTAGCAAAAGCAGCCCTAAGAGGGAAATTCACAGCAATGCTGGCCTACCTACGGAAACAAGAAAAATCTTGGGCCGGCTGAGTGGTGCATTGGTTAAGAGCTGGCTTGGGATGCCAGAGGGCCCCAGTTCGGATCCCACATATGAGGGCCAGTAACACTGCTCTCTATAGCTAAGATGCTGAACAACAGCTCAACCTAGAGCTGGGCTACCGGGAGTCGCCTACCATGGCATAGGCTGCAGCCCCTGTGGCAGTGGGTTGTCATGGGCTACCGTGCATAGCCAGCAGCTAGCGTGAGCAGCCAGCAGCTGCAGTGAGTGGCCGTCCAGAGGCCGGCGACCAATCTGCCTCACCCGGGAAGAGTGCAATGATAATACCAACATGGGCCAGTGAAGCAATGTCTTCCATAACTAGACTGAAGAACAAAACGACAGCAACTTGTCTGTTCTCCTTCAAAAAAATAATAAATAAATAAATAATCTTAAATGAACAATCTATCTTTACACCTAAGGGAACTGGAAAAGAACAGCAAAATAAGTCCAAAGGGAGTACAAGGAAGAAAATACTAAAGATCAGAGTGGAAATAAATGAAATAGAGCCCAAAAAAACAATACAAAAGATCAATGAAATCAGAGCTCGTTTTCTGAAAAGATAAACAATATTGACAAACATTTAGCCAGACTCACCAAGAAAAAGAGAGAGAGTACCTAAATTAATAAAATCAGAAATGAAAGACAAGATGTGACAACAGACCCCACAGAAATACAAAAAATTTTAGGAAATACTATGAGCAACATTGCGCCAACAAATTAGACAATCTGGGAGAAAAGCATAAATTACTAGAAACATACAATCTTCCAAGGCTGAATCAAGAAGAAACAGAAAATCTGAACAGAATGATTCTTACCAATGAAATTGAATCAGTAATCAACTAGCTCCCAACAAACAAAATTCCTGGACGGATGGCTTCACAGGTGAATTTTACCAAACACTCAAAAAAAAATTAACACCTATTCTCCTGAAACTATTCAAAAAAATATAGAAGGAGGGAAAGTTCCCAATCTCATTTTATGAGTCCACTATTACTCAGATCCTAAAAACAGACAAAAATGTTACAAAAAAAGAAAACTATAGGCTGATATCCCAAATGAACATAGATGCAAATATCCTCAACCAAATTCAGCAATACATTAAAAAGATCATACACCACGATTAAGTGAGTTTCATTCTTGGTATGCAAGGTTGGTTCAATATCTACATGTCAATTAATGTGATACACCACATTAACAAAATGAAAAATAAAAATCACATAGTCATATCAATAGATGCAGAAAAGGCATTTTACAAAATACAGCAGCAATTTATGATAAAAATTCTTAGCAAAGTGGGAATAGAGGGATCATATCTCAACATAATAAAGGCCATTTATGATAAACCCACAGCTGACATCATACTCAATGGGGAAAAGCTGAAAGCATTTCCCTTAAGGTGAGGAACAAACAAAGTTGCCCACTTTCACCACTTTTATTCAACATAGTACCGGAAGTTATAGCCACAGCAATCAGACCTGAAAAAGCAATAAAAGTCATCCAAATTAGTAAGGAGGAAATATAATTGTCATTATATGCAGATGACATGATACTATATATACAGAACCACAAAGATTCCACCAAAAAACTATTAGAACTCATGAATGAATTTAATAAAGTAGCAGGACACAAAATTAATATTCAGGAATCAGTTGCATTTGTATACACCAAAAATAAACTATCACAAGGAGAAATTAAGAAAAAAAATCCCATTTACAATTGCTTCAAAAACAATAAAATACTAAGGAATAAATTTAACCAAAGAAGAAAGAGACCTGTACTCAGAAAATTTTAAGACACTGAAGAGAGAAATTTAAGAAGACACAAATAAATGGAAACATATACCATGCTCATGGATAGGAAGAATTAATAAGTTCAAATGTCCATACTACCTAAGGCATTATATAAATTCAATGCAATCCCTAGCAAATTACTGGCAACATTTTTCACAGAGCTAGAACATAACATCCTAAAACTTATATGTGATCATAAAAGACCTCAAATAGCCACAGCAATCTAGAGAAATAATAAGAAAGTGGAGTTATTATGTTACCTGACATCAAATCATACTACAAGTCTATTGTAATCATAAGAGCATGGTATTGGCATAAAAACAGATACATAGATCAGTGGAACGGAATAGAGAGCCCCCAAATAAATCCATGCCTCTATGGTCATTTAAACTATAACAAAGGAAGCAAGAATTTACATTGGGGTAAAGAGAGTCTATTTAATAAATAGAAAACTGGACAGATACATGCAAAAAAATGAAACTGGGCCACCTTCTTATGCCATATACAAGAATAAATTCAAAGTGGTTTAAAGATTTAAATGTAAGACCTGAAATCATAAAACTCCTAGAAGAAAATATTGGAAGTAAATTCGCAGACATTACCCATAGTAATGTTTTCACCGGTACATCTATCTCCTTGCGCAAGGGAAGCAAAAGAAAAAATGAACATGTGGGATACACCAAACTAAAAAGTTTTTTCACAGCTAAGAAAATCATCAATAAAACAAAAAGGCATCCTACTGAGTGGGAGAAGATATTTGTCAATGAGAGATCTGATAATAATGTCCAAAATTAATGAAAAGCTCATATAACTCAATAGCCAAAACCAAACAATCCTATTAAAAAATGGACAGAGGACATGAAGAGACATTTCTCTAAAGAGGACATACAGATGGCCAACAGACATATGAAAAAATGCTCATCACTAATTGTTAGAGAAATGCAAATAAAAACCACAATAAGATAACACCTCACTCCTGCCAGAATGGCATTCATCAATAAATCAACAAATAACAAGTGTTGGTGGGGATGTGGAGAAAAGGGAACCCTCACACACTGTTGGTGGGGTTACAGATTGGTGCAATCACTATGGAAAACGGTATGGAGGTATCTCAAAAAACTGGAAATGGAAATACCTTATGGCCCAGGAATTCCAAAGAAATCCAAAACACGAATTCAAATAAATATATGTACCCCTATGTTTATTGCAGCACTATTCACAATAGCCAAGATATAGAAACAACCAAAATGCCCATCCATAGATGATTGGATAAAGAAGCTGTGGTACATTTAAATAATGCAGTATTACTCTGCTCTATAAAAGAATGAAATCTTACCATTTGCAACAACATAGGCAGACCTTGAGAATATTATGCTAAGCGAAATAAGTCAGACTAAGAATGACAAATATCATATGATCTCATTTATATGTGGAATCTAAAGAACAGAATAATTAGCAAACAAAACAGAAATAGAAAAAAAGACTGTTGGTTGCTAGATCGGAGAAGAGAAA
>NW_017733000.1:138830-139881 GCF_001890085.2 Hipposideros armiger
TATCTCTTCATATTATGAACCTTGGAGAGGCATAGCCATTAAGTTTGCTCCCATTACATTGTCACTCTAATCTTTTCTTCATCTCTCTCTCTCTCTCTCTCTCTCTCTCACACACACACACACACACACACACTTTTAACTATCCACTTTCACCATCCACTATGTCAGATATCTACAGATCTCTACCCACCCAGCTAGGTGATAATTTTAGTCCCTGGGTCATTATAAATATCTCCACAATTAGTCATTCAATATGTATTTCCATATGAATGAATTTATAGTGAAGTGTCCTGGTCTTTCAGTTTCCTGACCTGCTCTTATCCAGTCACCTTTATCTTGATCTTCATACTTCCTCAACCACTTGGTCATTCTCTGTACCTTGTCATTATGAGTAACTACAAAGTGACTATGATCTAAATTTCAAACATTCTGCTAGAGTGACACCTCTAACCTTTCCACCTGGCCCTTCTAGCACCCCAATCTCCACAATGCTCTGATTTTAATGGAATCTTCAACTTTTTGCTCCCATCATTTTGTTTTTATTTTACTGCATTAATTTTATGCCTCTTACACTTAGCTTAAATTCTATGATCAATTAATATTATCATTCCCTTAGATATATCCTTAGCTCAATTTTTCCTTATTCTCCCTTGGGAAAAAATAATTCAAATAAAATCAAACTTTCTTTTCATTATATCACTGTTCTCATATAGCTAAACATAGCTAAAGAGCAACAAACGGCCACAATAAGGTCTGAAATTCATGGTTACTTACCTCAAGTAAAATCCTATTGCAGTTTGGCAATTATTCTATCTTCCTCTAATCCACTATTTTTCTCTCTTTTAAATGAATTTCTGCTGTCTCTTCAACTCACCACCCATACCCTCAAACTCCAAAGGCAATTTTACTCCTTGCTTCACTGGGAAAACTGAAGCAATCAGATGAGAAGTGAACGCATCTGTCCAGCTCCCTGCATCTTTGCTTGCTCTGCTGTTGGTCTACATGAACTGTTTGAGTTCCCAGCTATCACTATTGCTCACTCAGGCATGGT
>NW_017733000.1:140756-141599 GCF_001890085.2 Hipposideros armiger
AAAGGAAAAATGTTCAAATTACCAAATTATCTGAAAATGTTACCTTTATATATGCAGAGACCTCTGATGTCATTATTTCTGCGATATCTCTTAGGCAAACAAAACCAAACAAAATATAATAAAACAAAACAAAAATCTTGTTCTGCTCTTTAATTGTGAATCAAGATGGCCTAGAATTATTTTATTTGTCAGAGAGTGATCAACTTAAGAACAATGTATTTCAGATAACACTGACACACGTTGCCAGAAAATACTGATCCTATTTCCTATTAACACATTTGGCCCCTGCTGCCAAGCCTACCTGCTTTTTTTTTTGTGCTGACAGTGATATCTCATTTTTCTCCCTTGATTGCTACTCTCCAAAATATCCTGGCATAATTCCAAACTGCTTAGTTTCAATGTCTTGAAAAAAGCCTTGAAAGCCAACTCTTTGTGGTGACAAATCAAGGTAATTACCATGGTCCCCTATTTGAGTCTCTTTGTGCTGCTACAGTCATTGCTGGCTCATCAGTGGTTTTCAGGAAAGCAGCTGGCAACAGGGAAAGGAGAGAGTTTTCTACAGCTGACATAAAAATGACAATAAGTTCATTTGTAAACTCAAAAACCACCATGTGCCCTTCTACCAAAAGTGAAGATTACTTCTTCCTGCTTGTACCAGAGTACTCAAGGTACATTTTGTAACCTCTTTTCCATTTTTAGCTCTCCTTCAAATTCACTTTATTAAGATTTCGCTTAGAGAAACATCAACACAACAAGTCTTATAAAAGTCCTCCCCTAAATAAAATCACCTAATGAAATATTTATCAAACAGTGGGTGAATGACATTACAATGGGGCTGGACAG
>NW_017733000.1:141704-144042 GCF_001890085.2 Hipposideros armiger
AGGATTGAAGGAGTTGTTTTGACTTCTGAGGAAACAGAAGCAGGCTGTCCTCCTGGCCTGAGAGGGAGGGTGAACTTGATGGCAACTAACATCAAAGGCTTTGATGGGACATAGTCTGGTCTGTTACTTGAGCTCATGGAAGTGGTGTCCACTGAATGCAAAGAACAACAGGAGGGGAAGAAAGGATGCATTCACATTAGAAAGCAAGAGAGTCCAGTCCAGGACTCAAGCCCACAGGTCCATGCAAAGGCTTTTCTCTAACAGGTAGCTGGAGTAGATACTGTGGGAAAATGCCAGTGAGTTATACAGTGGGAGCAGTTACCACATAGTGTGATGAGTTTAGGCACACTTTTGTCAGAAACCTCCTGGAAACATTATCCAAGGCAGACATGAATTAGATGCTGTTGATGTCATGTTCTGAAAGAATAAGAGGCCAGGTGGAATATAAAGATAATTGTAATTTAGGAGATAATATATCTCTTCTCCCTTGATTTAGGAAGTTGAGGCTAATTTTGAAGTTATGCAAAGTGAGGAGTGCTGTGAGATGAGAGTATCACTAAATCAGAACTCCATGGTAAATAACTTAAAATTTTTTATCTTCTCGACTTCTGTAGACATTTTAGATTGCATTGACCTTGAGAAAGAGCTGTTACTCCCAGTTGCTTTTAGTTATAACATTTAAATTTCTGCTAATTATCTGTGTACACACACATGTACAAGTGCACATGCACATCAAGGGATACAAAAATGGTCTCTTCAGTATAGAAATGCAACTGATTGTTATGTTTACTTTATATACAGTGACTTAAATTCACTTAATTCTGTGCTCTTTTCAGCTGCATATAAGCTTCTGGCAAATCATTATACTGAGTTGCAGTTACAGTTATTCTATTTTTTTCTAGATATGTGTTTTATTATTTAGCAATTTCCAGCTATCTGCTATAATTTGTAAATTAGTCATCTATATTTTCAACATATATTGAGCATAGCATTAGTTTTAAAGTTTGGGTCTGATACCTCCAAAATCTGAATCTCCTATGTGTGTGTGGTTTTTTTTTTACCCTATTGTCTGTTTTATCTCCTGTTTTTCCTAATTGTACTCATTTTTGTCTCTTTATATGGCTTCTAAATATTGGTGGAGTAGACACTGCAAATAAAAATCTATGTAGATGTAATTTGAGGCTCTGAATGATGTTATCTTCCTCCAGAGAGAATTTACTTTCATTTTTGTCAAAATAAAATCAGAAGTGCAATTTACCTAGTCCCAATCAGGACTGAGTGTTATGAATTAGGCTTCAGTCTTTAGGAGGTCTGGCCTATTAACACATTTATTTTTACTCCTATGTTGTATCCTGCTGAATTTTTTCTTGGAATGCTCTGAAATCCAACATATGTTACATCAAACTTTGAATTGGCCGAGATCCATTGTTTCAGCCCCTCCACAGCTAGTTTACAAGGGATAAATGCCATAAGGGGAGTGGAACTGAAGGTGACTCATATCTCTCCACTTTATTTTTCACTACGAGCTTGGCTGCTTAAGTCTGTCTGTGCCTTGGTAACATCACAATACTTTCTAAAATATTTTTTACCCTCCTTTTAAAATTCTTGCCTGCTTTATTCTAGTTGTCTCAGGAAATAGAATTTGTCTTCAACAAGCTGGTGCACCATTTTTTATTTGGAAATAACCTGTTTATGAAGAACTCATCATTTATTTTTCTCTTTCAAGAACTAGAATACTTTCACTGTGGTTTCTTCGGTCATAAGTAAAAAGCACTGACCTCAATAATACACAGATTTACCAGCTGTTGGGAGTATAACATAATTAGATGGTCTATTCCCTGATTTCAGGATAAATATGTTCAAAATTTACGTAGCACCAGCATCAGCTGGAGGGTCTGATAAGTCACAGAGTGCTGGGCCCTAACCTCAATATTTCTGATTTAGTAGGTCTAGGAGATAGCATGATAATCTGCATTTCTAGCAAATTCCAAGATGATACTGATGTTGATGGACAAAGGACCACACTATTACAGGAGATCAGATTAAGTGTTCTGTCTGATTTCACTTTGGTTAAGAAAAAGTTAAAGACATACTTGTTGACATATTAATAAATGCAAAGGACTGAGTGTGTTATAATTATTCTGCTGCAAGAATGTACTATTTGCTTCAGTTTTATTTCTCATTATGAATATGTTATTACAAGCTATATTGTGTCATCTTTTTTTTAAGATTTTATTGGGGAATTGGGGGAGGGGAACAGACAAGTTGGTGTCCTTTTGTTCTTCAGTCTAGTTGTGGAGGACTTCGCTTCACTGGCCCATGTTGGTATTATCATTGC
>NW_017733000.1:145092-146276 GCF_001890085.2 Hipposideros armiger
TTTGACTTTGGGGAAGAGCCAGAAGTCACAGGGTGCCAGATCCAATGAATAAAGTGGATGAGGACACACTATAATGTCTTTATTTGGCAGAAATTGCTGTACTAGAGCAATGTGTGACATGGAGTCTTTCCATTGTGATTAGAAAATACAGTGAATGCTGCTGCCGAGTGTCATTCAACAGAAAGAGATGGATCTTCATTATAGGAAACAGTGCCTCGAACCTTAGTAACAGTGTGTGTAACAAGTTTCAGCTGGTTGGTGCAGTCAGTGGGGTGCGAGCTACAGTTGAGAGAAGGTGTGTGTTAAAGTATGCCATAAATCGTTCTCCACCATGACAATGCTCCATGTCACATATCGCTTCTGGTATACGGCAATTTCTGTCAAATAAAAACATTACCATGTGTCCTCATCCACCTTACTTATCAGATTTGGCACCATGCGACTTCTGGCTCTTCTCCAAAGCCAAAATGATTCAGGACACCGAGGTAGTCACAACAGCACAACTAAAGACACTCACAAAAGAGGACTTCCAGAATTGCTTCAGAAAGTGGTAAGAACAATGGGATAAGTGTGTTTGAAGTGGGGTGGGAGGAGTATTTTGAGGGTGATTAATGGCAATGTGTCTTTTACTTTAATAAAGTTTTAAAAATTTTAAACATTCATTGTATTGTTTGATCACACCTCGTAGTAATATACATTTAAGATTCCTCCATATCTTGTCATGGTTTGATAGCTCATTTGTTTTGATCAGTAAATGATACTCCATTGTTGGATGTAGCAGAGTTTATATATCCATTTACCTGCAAAAGACCATCGTGACTACTTCCAAGTTTTGGCAATTATAAATAAATGGACTATAAACATATGTGTATAGGTTTTTGTGTAGACATAAGATTTTAACTCATTTAGGTTTATTCCAAGGAGCATGATTGCTGAAAGTTATGGTACAAGTGTCTGTACATTTTGCATTTTCACAGCAAGATATAAAATTTCCTGTTGCTCCACATCCTCACCAGCATTTGGTGTTCAGTGTTCTGGATTTTGGCCATTCTAACTGATGTGTAATGGTATCTCATTGTTTTTCAATTTGCATTTCCCCAATGACATAAATGTGGAATATCTTTTCATATGTTTATTTATCATCAGTGTATCTATTTTAGTGATGTATCTATTAATGTCTTTGG
>NW_017733001.1:0-2550 GCF_001890085.2 Hipposideros armiger
TTTAAATTTTTCTAATTTTTTTGTTCTTTTTGTATATATTCTGTAGCTGTTTTCTTGATGGTTACCATGAGGATTACATTTAGCCCTATGAAGTTATAAGACTAATTTGAATTTATACCAGCTTAATTTTAATAATATACAAAACACTGATGTTTTACAGTTCTGTCCACCCCCCTTTAGGTTGTTAATGTCACAAAATTATATCTTCATACCAGTGTGTTGCCCAAAATATAAACCAATATTTCTTTTAAATGCATTAGTCTCTTAAATTACATGTATATAGAAGAAAAGATTTGAAGTCACAACCAAAGTTACAGTAACACTAGCTTTTATACTATTTGTTTTCTTTAAATGTATTAATCTCTTAAATCATGTGGAAAACAAAAAGTAGTTACAAATCATGTTGCAATAATACTAGCTTTTATAATTGCCCATGTATTTGTCTTCATCGAGATCTTCATTTCCCCATACATTTTCAAGTTACTGTCTAGTGTCTGTCCATTTTGCCTTGCAAGACTCCTTTGAGCATTTCTTGCAGGGCAGGTCCACTGGTAATGAATTGCCTCAGCCTTTTGTTTATTTGGAATGCTGAAAATTCTCTTTCACGTTAGAAGACAGTTTTACTGGATAACGAGTCTTGGTTAACAGGTTTTTTTGTTTGTTTGTTGATTGGTTGGTTGGTTGGTTGGTTTAGCTGGAATATCAGACCATTGTCTTCTAGTCTCCAAAGTTTGTTTGTTTTGTTTTGTTTTTTTTAATCTATCATTTTTCTCCAGTATTACTGAGATAATTGACACATGACGGCATGTAAGTTTAAGGTATATAATATAATAATTTGATATATGTATACAATGTCTGACAATTAAGATCATGAACTTATCCTAGAAAAAGTGCTACATACCTCATTCCTGAATATCACTATGGTCACCTTCGAAGTACACCCCTTGGGAATCTATGCACTGATGCCAGAGCCAAGTCCAACATTCAAAGCAACTTTGGAACTCCTTTTCTGGAATGGTCATCGAGCTGTCATTGTATTACCTTTGATGTCCTGAATGTCATCAAAATGTCTTCCTTTCAATATTTCCTTTATCTTTAAGTAAAGAAAGAAGTCATTGAGGGTCAGATCAGGTGAGTACAGAGGGTGTTCTAACAGTCATTTGTTTACTAGCTAGAAACGCCCTCATAGACAGTGCTGTGGAAGCTAGTACATTGTTAATATGCAAGAGCCATGAATTGTTGGCGAAAAGTTCAGGTCATTTAGCTTTTCCACGCAGCCTTTTCAGCACTTCCAAATAGTAAATTTGTTAACTGTTTGTTCAGCTGGTACAAATTCATAATGAATAATCCCTCTGATATCAAAAAAGGTAGCAGCATTGTTGCAACAATTTTGTGAACTTAATTATCACACCGTGTATATTGTAAATTGATTATCACAATAAGTTTAGTTCACATTTATCACTTCAAATAGTTACAAAATTATTATTTTTTGTCTTCCAATGAGTTCCCAAAGTTTCGGATGAGAAACCTACTGATAATCTTATCAAGGATTTCTTGTATGTGACGGTAATTTGATTCTCTCTTGCTGCTTTCATGATTTTCTTTGTCTTTCAGTTGTGAAAGTTTATTATAATGTGTTTCAGTGTGGATGGATATCTTTGTTCATCTTACTCAGAATTCATTGAACTTTTTGCGTGTTTACACATGTCTTTCAACAAAGTGGGAAAGTTTTCAGTCATTATTTCTCCAAAGATTCCCTCTACTGTATTTCCTCTCACTTCTTCTTTTGTAATATGTTGGTGTGCTTGGTGATATAACACAGATCCCTTAGACTCTGTTTGCTATTCTTTATTCTGTTTTCTGCCAAGTCTCCAGGTTTGATAATTTCCATTGTCCTAATTTCAAATTTGCTGATTTTTTTCTTTTGTCTTTTCAAATCTGCCTTTAATCCCTCTAGTACATAGTTCATTTCAGTTTTTGCATTTTTCAGCTTCAGATTTTTTTGTTCTTTGGTTTACTTTTAGTTTTTTTTAATCTTTTTATTATTTTCATTTCGTTCACACATCATTTTTCTATCTCCACCTATTTCTTGGTTCTTTGAGCATCTTTAAAACAGTTGTCTTAAAATCTGCCATTAGATCTCTTTCAAAAATAATTTCTGTTGATTTTTTTCCCCTTCAAATAGGCTATACTTTTTCTGTTTCTTTGTGATTTTTTTGTTTAAAATGAAACATTTGAATCTAATAATGGGGTAACTCTGGAAAACAGACTCTCCATTTCCCCAGGATTTACAGGGTTTTATTATTGCTTTTTGTTTATTGTTTTTGCATTTTTTATTGATGTAGGCTGTCTGCATGCTGAGAATCAGCCTGAGATGCTAACTTAAGTTCTCAGGTCTTTTCTGAGCATTCCTTTGGACATCCACGACTAATTTTCTCCACATATGCAGTTGTTCTTGAATGTCCAAGTCTTTGATGTCTGACTCCCCAAAGGGGAAAAAAGTGAAAAATTAAGAAGGGAATGAGGGACACCAGCAAATTAAATCTCTAG
>NW_017733001.1:4170-15177 GCF_001890085.2 Hipposideros armiger
ACACACACACACATTTAGGATGATATAGTAAATAGTAACTCTGGATTATGTAATTTCCCCTGGAAATTATTGTTTTTGATGTTTCGTTGTTTTGTTTAGTAACTTGCCTGGACTAATCTGTGAAATCTGTCTACCCTGTGTGAGGGGTCCAATCAGAAATCAATAATTTAGCCTCGGTTTTATATTTCCATGAGATAATGTTTAAGATAAAGACAATACAGCATAATTTGACTCTTTTTGGCTTCGAAAGTGTCACTTAAAATATTTTATGTGATACCAACTTGGTTTTAATGTGTTTTAATAGCATAGATTATTTGAAACAGAAGAGATTTTATAAATTCTACCTCCCAAAAGATTCTCATGTCCTTTGTCCTTTTTGTTTAAAATTTACAGAGAATAGGAGATATTACATCTGTACATATAAGTTACATTTTCTTAAATTTAAAAAAAATGTGCAAATGCACACATACACATACAAACATACACAAATATTGAGCACCTTATGTCTTGTAAATAAGTAAAACACACATATACAGAAAAAAATATATATATTCCCAAGATAACAGAGGCTTACAACAGATCTCATGAACTCTTAGCTGTTTAAATATCCATTCTTTATGATGTGTTAATAGTATAGTTATTACTCGGCCATAAGAAAGAACAAAATCTTACCATTTATGACAACATAGATGGACCTAGAGGATATTATGCTAGGTGAAATAAGTTAGACTGAGAAAGACAAATACCATATGACCTCACTTATATGTGGAATCTAAAGAATAAAATAAACAAACAAACAAAACACAAAGAGACTCACAGATACAGAGAACAAACCCATGGTTGCGAGAGGGGAGGAGGTTGGGCAGCTGGGTATAAAGGTGAAGAGATCAAGAAATACAAATTGGTAGTTGCAAAATAGTCATGGAGATGTAAAGTACAGCATAGAGAATACAGTCAATAATGCTGCAACAACTATGCATAGTGCCAGGTGAGTACTAGACTAAATTGGGAGATCACTGCATTAATTACATAAATGTCTATCCACTATGCTATATACCTGAAACCAATATATAATAACATTAAATGTCAAATGTAACTGCAAAAGATAAATAAATGATTTTTTAAAATAAATAAATATCTATTTTTAATTTGTTAATCAGACAGGGAATAAAGTACAGTTTCTAGTATTTTGTTGCCTGTATTAAGACAATTTTAAGATGTTTAGCATCACTAATATAAGACCCTTGGTAGCATATCATGTGGGGATATGTTATTTTAGTATATTTTTTCCCTCAGATTCCCTCATACTCTTCCCCACCATTGTTCTGTATTAAAAGTTGGCTGAATCATAAAGAACGAATTTCCCAGGTTCCCATAATAAGTGGTTTCTGGCTGAGTATGGCTGTGGAGACTATGGCAGAAGTGTAGAGGGGAGAAAGATGGATGAAGCCAAGGTGTGCTCCTTTCTTCCTCTGCCTTGGGAGACAAGGGCACTGTGTACCCTGTGGGTTTAATTCGCATGCAAGTTTGCCTGGGTCTCAGTGTCTGTTGGGTGACTTATTTCTGAGCACTAGTAATATTGCCGAATCCTCTTTTTTGCCTCCAGCCTTGTAGTGGCCATATCTCCCTGCTATTGTTGGTTAAAATCACTGTCATCTGTTTGGTGTCTAAGTTCAGTATATCCAGTTCTCTGTATTACATTTAACTTGTTGCAAATTCTTGAAGTTGTATTTCTGGTTAGACCCCAACTGATAGAGTTTCTTAAAAAGGCTATTTTATATTCTGCTTGGTATTGAATTGTGAAACACTATTACCCCCTAACTAGGAAAAAAAAAAAAGTTTTGATCCAATCAGTGATGGATATTTTTCATTTATGTTTACTTTCTACCAAATCTGTTCAGTCAGAATTGGCCTTTATCTTGTTATTCATTATCACAGGAAATAATTTTATTTGCATAATATTTGTTTTTCTCTGCATTTAATTTAAATACATGTTACTATAATGGTAAAATTCAAGGCTCTTAAATTCTTTGTCATTTTCTCTCTACTTCTTCTTGCTTAACTACTTCAGAGTGTTTAGGAGATTTATGATTTAATCCTGGCCAACAATCTACATTTGCAAAGATGAGCAAGGAAGCTTTTCAATAAGATTTGACACTGATTACTCATTCTTGCAGCATGCCTATAGTCAACATGCTCCACAGACCCATATATCCGACTTATTGAAATCCTACTACCTCTGCTCCAGCGGCAGTGAAAGAACTCATTATAACTTTAATTATTTTTGCAAGGTTTTAAAAATGATAATACATGAAAAATACAATTTAAACATGATACATCTCCTTCTAGTTAAAACATGTTTATTTATTTCAACCACAGTTAATATATTAGGAAAAATAGCAGAGCTAATGTATTTTTAACAAGCCCATACATTCCCAATATCTATTTTATCCTTTTAGAGAATGGTAAATGAACACTCTCTTTTTCTTCTCTGCTATACTTTTGCAATATTAGCAGTATGAAATTGCCAACTACATCCCAAAGGAATTGTTGGGAAAAAAAAAAAAAACCTGAAGAATTTTTTATTTACCAGTTTGAAATTGTTTCTTTCACATGGTTAAACACTTAATTTGTTGTTGTTATATAAAAATCATTTTTGTGTAAAATATTCTAATTATAGGCTATCTTCCATACTTTCCAGCACTAAATGCTACTTTATTTGGCCAATTAAAAATTTGAATTACTCAACAGTAGACTGTTGATGAGGTTGATTGTTCAACTGTACCATCATTTCATTTTACAAATCAACTTTTTAATTCAAGGCTATCAGTTATTATAACTGAGAATGTGAATATATCCAAATCAGTTTTCATTATGCCATTAGGTGTTCAGAGGAAATCAAGAAATGATGTAGTTGGGCCGGCCCAGTGGCGTGTTGGTTAAGAGTTGGCTTGGGGCACCAGCTCTGAGCAGCAGAGCCCCAGTTCGCATCCCACATTAGGTCCAGGGACACTGCCCTCTACAGCTAAGATGGTGAACAACAGCTCAACCTGGAGCTGGGCTGCCATGAGTCACCAGCGATGGCATAGGCTGCAGTGGAGCTGCAGTAAAGCTACCATGAGTGGCTGGCAGCCGCCATGAGCAGCCACGAGCCGCCATGAGCAGCTGTCCAGTAGCCCGTGACCTATTTGCCTCACCTGGGAAGAGCGTAATGATAATACCAACATGGGCCAGGGAAGCAACATCCTCCACAACTAGACTGAAGAACAAAAGGACAGCAACTTGTCTGTTCCTCTTCCCAATTCCCCAATGCTGTACACCTCCTCTAATTACCCAATAAAAATCTGTAAAAAAAAAAAAAAAGAAAAGAAAGAAAAAAAGAAATAATGTAGTTTAGTCAGAAGTCTTATATTTTGTGTCACAAGTTCTGTTTAATGGCTTTCATGACGTATTGCTTTAGTTCTGTTTCCAAAAAGCAATAAAGCAGAAGTTGTTTTTACAAAGCAGATAGAAAATTAATTCACTGATGTTGGGCATTTTCCAAATGTAATGCAGTATTTCCAACTGTTACATATGTAATAATGGCTTTGGTGTTTAAGTAAGCATTTCATTAAATGGGTTGATTTTAATTCTAAAGCTAGGGCTAGCATCAGTAAATAATAAAGTGGTGAGAAAGTATTAGACATATAATTTTGTGTTAACAAAAGTCACCATTAATGTGTATGTGAATCTATTAGTTTAAGAGACAGGCTGAAGTGTTATGCCTCATTTATTTTTATTTTACAAATGCAGAGTTTATATAAGTACTTTTTCTTACAAAACTGTAATAATAGTAATAATGATTTTTATATATCACTTTCAATTATCCATGAGAAGAAATTATTATAAATCAGGAGAGTTTTTTTTCTTACATTTTCATTTTAAATCATATTTGCTTTTATTAAAATCCCACTCTTTCTCAGAATTGCTCATAGCATTTATTGATCTGTTTCTAAGTCAAATAGCACAAAGCAAAAGATTTCTCACAATAGTTATTTTTAACATTTTTGAATTCTCTAAAATAAATGTAGTTCATTTTTTATCAACACTGATAAGAAATGACACATTATAGTTAGTGATTAAAATTATATTATTTTAATATTTCCCTCAATTACCTTCATATTAAAAAGTATGGCAGTTATCTTTAAACAACTGATAGGACTGGATTGGCTTTTCAGAAATTGAGAGGTTATTAGCTAGAAATTTTGATATTAAACTTTCTAAATATAGAAGACTAACAAAAATTAAATGAAAGACAGGGGGCTTAGATTACAAAAGTATATTATAAATATTAAATTATGATTTTATGGGTTTTAAGAGAAAAGTGTTGTTTTCCCCTAAATCACTGTTATAGAACTGTTAGTCACTTAGAATTATAACAGTAACATGATAAGTGTTGGCACTCTTTTCAGATTTTGTTTAACATTATGTATTATAATTCAGCCTAAAATACAATCAAACCCAGAAATGTGTTATTAGGATTTCCTTTTTTTGTACTAGTATAAATACCAAGCATCTTTTAGGAAAAATGAAGAAATGCCTGTTCTCCAAAAGGAGTGACCTTGCTCCTCTTTTAATGAGGTTTGCAAGCAGTATCCACTTAGGTTTGCCACCTTTTGAGTGTATTGTGACTTACCAAGCTATGAAGGGAAAGAGATGCACTTAAGAAGTTCTGTCTGGTTCCTTTGTTTTTTCCCTAGAGCACTGGCTTATTTTATTCTTAATTTCTGCTACTACACCTTACCCTAAACTGTTCAAATACCAGGGTAAAAATGATTCCAGTGGAATAGATATTGTAAAAATCAATGTTAAAAATAAAAGTGTGTAAATTGCTTATAAAGTCTTACCTCATGTTGGGGTCAAATAAAGTAAAGCAAATTAAGATGCAGCAAATGAGAAAGTATCTTACCTCAAGTACGATCTCTTTGGTTTGATTAATAAACTCAGAGAGGTGGCATCCTCAGAGCCTAAAGAGGTTTCGGCAACTTCTTTTTTAAAATTATAATACCTATTTTGTTATTTAATTGCAATAAATATAAGCCCCCTTTCCTATTACAATGCCACCTCTACACAAATTTTTGACATATGCTAATTATAATACATAAGTTAACTGACATCGTATTTATTTCTCAAATTAGAGTAAACCAAATGCAATTTAGAAGATTTCTTAGCCCTTTTTCCACATATTTATGACAGAGACTCATCTGGGTTTTGCTTCTAAAGCTGGGCCTGGAGGATTGCCTATATTGAGCTCAACTCTCAGCACAGGCCAAGCTTTACTTTGGATGCAATTGCAGTACCACCAGAGTAAAGAATTGTGTGTGCTTACATGCTTGAGTGGACACTGACAAAAAGGCCTCAAATGTGGCACGTTCTGATTTGGCTCTAAGCATAAATTTCCCTCTCTGGCAGGGGTGACATCTGTTATGTTAGTCTACATTTCTGAATAGACTGAGAAATTTTAACACTTATCAACCTTTTTCTTAAATATCTAAAAAAACCTTGATGAAGCTGTTTATTTAAATTTTCCTTTTTGGAGAATTCCCTTCAATTTTCTTTTTCCCATGGAGCATGTATTTACTAATCTGCATAAGTACATTGAAAAGATAATCTAAATGATGGGGCATGAAAGTTGAGCTCAAAGAAGCATACAGGAAATCTGAAAGCATACATAAGCAATTCAGATAGAACAGATCAATTAGGCTGGCCAAATTAATTGTTCTAAAGAATATAATATTTTTCTACATAAAATCCTTTTCTCATTAGTTCAGAGAAATTTTTTTTGAGATTGTGATATCAAAATGTGAACAGTTAATCCAGTAAATAAAAAAAAAACATATTTTTATCATTTCTACTAAATTCAGATCAACAGACTTTTGTTGGGCACCTATTTCATGACAGATGATGGTATTATGAAGACAAATTAGCTAAAGTCAAACTATTGAAGAAGATAACAGTTTTGCTGTGGGGCAATATGTAAATAAACAAACTATAACCAATTATTTACATGACATGTTTGTTACAAAACTCGTTATTCATTAATGTTATAATAGTGCTTGATCCAATCAAAATAAAAATGAGTTTAAAAATAAGTACCACAAGGAAGAGGATTCTGGGAAAATGGCACAGCAAGAAGCAACAAGAATCTGTCTACAAATCTAGACAGCAGTTACACTGGCCAACGGAAATAAAACAAAAAATTCTTCAGAGGAGAAAAAAAAGTCAGGCTCCAGTGTTTAAAACATCATGTTTTCAACCAAATTTATGAACTGGGCAGAGAAAATGGAAAATATGATTGAAAGAAAGAAAAATCATGAATAAAAACTGTCTTTGAGAGGTCCCAGAAATTGGATTTAGCATAAAAAAGATGACAAAATTGCTATTATAAATATGTTCAATGAACTGGAGTTAACCATTTTTAAAGAATTAAAAGAAAGTATAATGGTAATGGCTCAAAACAATAAATATTTTAGAAAATACTAAAAAGAAGCCAATGTAATTTCTAGAGTTGAAAAGTTCAATAAATAAAATTTTAATAAGGTTTACACTTAGATGTAAACAGCAGATTTGAGAATGCAGAAGAAATAATCTGTGACTTTATTAATTAATTATTATAAGTGATTCAACCTAAAAAAAAAGAGAAGAATATACTATAGAAGAAAAGTGAAACCTGCAAGAAAACATGTGATAATCGCACAAACTAGAAGCAATCTGAGTGTCTGTCATCTTGTTAATGAATAAACACAATATTGTATCTCCATACCCAAAAAAAGTTCCATTCAGCAATAAAAGAAATGAACCACTGATATAAGTTTCAACATGAATGAACTTGAATATCATTAAGCAATAGGAGCCAGATTTCATTAACATGAAATGTCCAGAAGTGAAAACCTATGGAGGATAAAAAAAAAAAGATCAGTGTTTACATGCGGCTGGGGTTGTGAGAGAAGACTGACTGCAGATATGCATAATGGAACATTTTAGGATAATGGAAATTTTGTAAAACTAGATGCTTTATAGAGTTGATGCACAATTCTACAAATTTATAGTATAATTTTATGAATGTGAATTATACCTCAATGAATCTTCAAAAAATATATGTAAGTACAGCCACATAGGAAAATCGTGGTCCTGGTTCATAAAATATAAACAAATGTGTAATTATTTCTTGATTAAGTAATTGGTGGAATACAATAAAGTTAGTTGGTGAAGTTATTTTCTGGTTAATCTCAATGATGGATGGAAATCTGCCATCTAAATATTGAATCTTTTCTCTCTGGTTAAAACTATTCAGTGAATCCTTATGGAATGTGTGTAGAATCACAAAACCTTAGCCAGCCTCCAAGAGCCTGAAGCATCTGGCACATGACTGCCTGTCTCCCAGCCCGGGGTCCCGCAAACTTGTGAGATGGAAGAGCAAACCCTGTCCCTCACAACAATTTAAAAATTATTAGAGAGCCATCAAACAAATGAAATCACCATTATGTGAATAATATCCTTTAAAAATTTTATAAATGAAGCTATGATAGTTTTATTTTCATTTTCAATTTTACTTCAGAGCCACAGGTACATACCCAAAGAGCATGTGGCTCGCGAGCCTCAGTTTGCTGACCCCTGTCCCAGCCTCATCTCAAAATTTGTTGGTGCCACCCAAAGAAATCCACACTAATACACCTCATAATTAAAGTGGCAAAGCTTAAAGACAAAGAGAGAATCTTAAAAGCAGCAAGAGAAAACAGTTACCTAAAAGTAAGCACCCATTAGACTTCCAGCTGATTTCTAAACAGAAACTTTGAAGGCCAGGAGAAATTGGCATAAAATATTCAAAGTGATGAAAAGCAAGGACCCACCACCAAGATTGCTCTACTCAGCAAAGCTATCATTTAGAATCAAAAGAGAGAAAAAGAGCTTCCTAGACAAGAAAAAGCTAAAGGAGTTAATTGCCAACAAACCAGTATTACAAAAAATATTAAAGGGACTTCTTTAAGAGGGAGAAAAAAATTAAAAATATGAATAAGAAAATAACAATAGCTACATATCTATCAACAATTACTTTAAATGTAAAAGAATTAAATGTTCTAATGAAAAGATAGGGTGGTTGAATAGAAAAGAAAACAAGACCCTTACATATATGCTGCCTACAAAAGACTCACTTCAGATTGAAAGACACACAGACTAAAATTAAAGGGATGGAAAAAGATATTTCATGAAAATGGAAACAAACAAAAAAGCTGGAGTAGCAATACTTATACCAGACAAAATAGACTTTAAAACAAAGGCTACATTATAAGAGACAAAGAAGGACCCAGAAATCCCACTTCTGTGTATTTATCTGAAGAAACCCTAAACACTACTTTGAAGGGACATGTGCATCCATATTTTCTTTTCTTTCTTTTTTTTTTTTTTAGCTGAGCCATCCTGACAACCTGTCCGCAGCTCAGGGGTAGCTCAGCTTGGGCTGCAAATTGAACCGGTGACCCTTTTGCTCAGAGCTCGCACTCTTGAGCCATATTTTCATTACAGCATTATTTACAATAGCCAAGATATGGAGGCAACCTTCATGTCCATCAGTGGATAAGTGGATAAAGAAGATGTGATACATATATACAATGGAATATTACTGAACCATAAAACAGAATGAAATCTTATCACCTGAACAACATGGATGGACCTAAATGGTATTGTGCTGATTGGCATAAGTCAGACAGAAAGATACAAATGTAATATGATTTCACTTATATGTGGAATCTAAAGAACAGAATAATGAAAAAACAAAACAGAAACAATTTCATAGATACAGAGAGCATTTTGATGGTTACTGGATAGGTGGGGTTTGGAAGGATGAGTGAAGGGTGGGGAGGGAATTAGGAGGTACAAATTGGTAGTTATAAAATAGCCATGGGGATCTAGAGTATATAGCATGAGGAATGTAATCTGTGGTATTGTATAACTATGTATGGTGTCAGATGGGTACTGGGTTTATTGGGGCTATCAATTTGTAAGTTATATGAATGTCTAATCACTATGTTGTACACTTGAAAATAATATAATATTGTATGTTAACTGTAATTGCAAAATTAAAAAAAATATATTTTAAAAAACATGTTGGGTGCTACCTCTCCAGTCACACTACCTTTTTCATTTCAGGAGAAATGTCGAATGATTTCCCATCTTAGTGGTCATATGATTATTGTTTCACTATCTCCATTCTAACTCCAATTATTTTTTAGTTGTCTTCTTAGATGTTTCTAACTCAGAGAGATTTTGCCTGGCTTATTCTGGAATGAACCAATCTAAAGTAAGTCCTATCTGTTATTGTGTCTATTATGTATATCATGTTTCTAATTTACTCAGCAGTTTTTCTCATATTTGTTATCACAATTAATTATTTTATATTTTTAGTATATGTTTCATTTCTCCTCTCTCAAGGCTATAAGCTTCATAAATGTGGGACCATACTTTTTCAGATCAGTGGTTTTCAAATTGTGATCTTTGGACTGTAGGAGTCACCAAAATTTTTTATGGGATACAAAATGTCAATACTACTATAATAAAGTGACTTAGATATTATTTGCGTATTCATTGTGCTGACATTTAATGGGGCAAAGCAATGGTGTGTAAAGGTGCTGGTTTCTTAGTATAAATCAAGACAAACTCTACTATTATTACTCTGTTGCATACTTTGCCACTTCATACATGCAGAGAAAAATTGCCACATTCATTTAATGTCCTTGTTCCGGCAAAAAAATTTTTTATTTTATTAATTTCCATCTATTTGATGTTCTGTTTGTAAAATGTAAAGTACATAGAAAGCACTTCTACTGTATACTGAAGTGTGGTTTTCTCAAGGAAAAATACTGTGTAAGTTTGAGTTTCTGGCTGCTCTAGCTATTTTCTTTTTTAATGAAACACCATTTTTGCCAAAAACAGTGACTATCAGACACATTATGATTATTCATATTTGAAAGACATTTTAAAAAATATAAGTAAAGTGAGGCACACTTTGAAAAAAAACAAATAATAGCATTTGTTGTTAGTGATCTTATTTGAGCTTTCAAGTGAAAATTTGAATTTTAAAATCATCTGTTCATCACTGTTAGCTTGATAGTCTCCCAATTACTAAAGCTAATATGATTGTTATTAATATTAATGAATATAATATTGATAGTGTATAAAAAGAGTGTTAGTATTTGGATGACCTGCAAACCTCAGTGAAAGTATATATTATATATGACCAAGGCAAAATTCTACAAAATTATGCATGGGGAAAAAAGCAACTATCCAGTGTCCAAGATAGGACAATGGATTATAATGTAACAGTAGAAAAAGTTCATTGATATTATATCAGATTACAAATTGTATCTCCCATTATAAAACTACTAGCTGTCAAGTTTGGGAGTAGTATTAAGGCTGAGGCACTGCTAAGGCTCTGCTAAACTTGAAGCACTAACTACATACACTACAAAAAATGAAAAGTCTCAAATCAGTAATCTAATTTTTCACTATAAGATTCTAGATAAAAAAAGACCAATAAAGACTAAAAGCAAATAGAAGGAATAATGAGAGCAGAAATCAATGAAAATGAAAATAGACAAATAATATTAAAAAAAAGCAAAGAACTAGTCCTTAAAAGTTCGATAAAATTGACAAACCTCTACCAAGACTGACTAAAAAATAGAAAAAACACAAAATACCAATATCAGCAAAAGAAACAAAGAATATAGCTATAAACCTTGTAGGCATCATAGCAATAATAAGATAGCACTACAAAAAAACAACAAAAAAACCCCTCTAATATATAAATTTGAAAACTCAGATGAACTTGTCCAATTCCTCAAAAAACAAAAAATACCACAACTCACCTAATATAAAATAGATATCTTTAATCATTCTTTAATGATAAGGGAAATTGATTTGATAATTAAAAACTTAGCAAAACAAAGATTTCCAGACTTAGATGTTTGCCTC
>NW_017733001.1:17647-19094 GCF_001890085.2 Hipposideros armiger
TAACACAACACAAAAATTAGTGATTTTTAAGATCACCTTTTTTTCCGGTATCAAAATGTTATCAGTCAAGATAGGCTCAGTTATGCTGTGGTAGAAAGTAAGCCTAAAAGTTTAGTGCCTTAACCAATAAAGGTGAATTTGTCACCCATATTCAGAGAAACAGAACTGCAGAGAGTGCACTATCTGGCAAGTTGTTAGTTTATGGCAGGAGGAAGGGATGGGGAAACCTATGCATCATGTCCTGAAGTTCTGGTCCAGACATGACACATAACTTTTGCTCATGTATCATTTGCCAAGACAAGTCAGATGACGATGCCTAACTTTAAGAAGTCAGGAATATTGGTTCCTACCGAGTGTCCTGTAAAACAGGATCAGAAAGTTGATAAACTAAAACAACAGATATCACATATCATCCCAAATAAATAATAGTGATCTGAAACCATCAGCCATCAGATCACTATTAAATGAGGATCAGAGCAAAATAATTTAAATTAGCAGCAGGGATTTTCATTAGACAGTGATGGGATGAAAGGATTCTCTTTGTTTCAACACAAGATTTAACACTGGAACACAGTGGTCAATAAATATTGGAAAATCAGATTCTCCAGACCGCCATTGTTATAAATGCTATTTGACTTCCCAATTTAAATTGTAATAGCTAAGGTTTGGAAACTCCACTAATGATAAATGGAATCAGGACAAATGACATAAGCAAACTGTGTTTCTCCATCATCTTAAATTGATTTTTTAGCCTTTATTTCACAGACTGACATTTTCAGGGCCATCTGGAGCAGGTAACATCTATGCAGGAAAGTTCACTATTACTAGCTCTTTACTAGCATGTGTCTCCAAATAAGTAGTCTAAATTCTGCAAGCTGCTCAGCTATATTTGTAAGATGATGCATACCTTATAGCCCACTTAATCACAATGCCCATTAGCATATAAAAAGTCTCTAAGAGTTTCTACAGTAAAGAACCTGTTTAATATATAAAATGTGACAATGTCTAGGTGTTGAATTTACATTAACTCATTTTAACCCCTAAAACTTCAAGAGGTAGATAAATGATTACCCTAATTTTATAAATACATTTGTCTTATAGAACCTATTATACTCAATAATTTTTTACTGAGGAATTCCTGTTTTTCTTTTATGGTGATTTTTATAAACAAGTGAGATTCAGGGTTGTCTGAAATAAGATGGAGCTAAAATAGGCAGAATAAATATTAGTTTATGTAGTACAACTTGAAAATAGACCATGCTGTCCTGAGAGAACTAAACTGTATTACCTGATGGCTTAAAATAAAATGTCTTTCCTATCCCTTCTGGTCTGAATGACCCACCAGTTAATCACCACATTGAATTATTCCATGGACAGAAAGTTAATTCTTTTCTGACACTGGAAATCGAGCCAGAATTGGGACAGGTCCCCTAGTTTATGAGTAGGG
>NW_017733001.1:22089-22928 GCF_001890085.2 Hipposideros armiger
GCTTGATAGAAATATTTGTATAGTTATGAATCATGCACAACATACACATGAAAAAATATAACCAGATTAATTTCACTTTGATAAGTATTAATTTTTAAATTTGAATTAAATTGCTTTGGTTTCAGGACATATATATCACTTAAAAGTGTAATTCATGACCAATGTGTGAAAAAGCTAAATCTAAGCCTTCACATTTTGTTTATATAGGAGATAGATATTTCATTTTTAGCACAAGGATTGATTTTTAATACTTAGAAAGGATTGCATTCTCATTTCATGTTTACTCCAAGCCCCAGCATTTTGTGAATTCGGCTTTCTTTCTTTATAGAGCCGTTCTCCTGAGATTCTCCAAGAGAGGAAAGCAAATCACCAGTCAATATTTAGACTTGGGCACTCTTCTGATTAATGGAAAGTCCAAGATTAGGTCACCTAAGGCACTTTGTATAATATTATACAGGTTTACATAGCCAGACAATCAAAATCTTCATAAGTAATTGTAACTCTGATTTTTGGCAGCTTTCGCTATATTTACTTGTGAATTCTGATACATAAGCATCTCACTGCTATTAGGTTCTTTAGTCTAATTTAATAAAGATTTTCATGCTTTTTTCTAACATGAGATACAATATTACAGATGGTAGCAAGAAAAGATGTGTATTCTGTGTGGTTAGTCCTTATGTTAGAAAAATAGAATAATAGAATTATAATTTAGACTGCATTGGCTAAGCATCATTTTAATGACTGGAAGGAATATACAGCTGATGCTGTGTTAGAAATAGATTATGACTTACAAGAGACACGGAACATTTGTTTTCCTGGGATAAACAACATGATTCATC
>NW_017733001.1:26143-27468 GCF_001890085.2 Hipposideros armiger
ACATTAATCTTTTTCTATCTCATCCCGTCTTCACTAAGTTCCCCCTGAAACATCAGATTAGAAGGAGAAATGATGTACATTTAAGAACAAAAAGAATAGGAAAGATGATAACTGCTGATGAAAGACAATGACAAATGTTACAAAGCAAATGAGGAAGTGGTAACTAATTTAGCAGTGCATAGAAAGCTGAAACTTTCTATGGTGCATAGCAAGAAGTTAATGAGAAGTGAGACACTTTTGGGGCTGCAGAACCCAGGGACATTCAGAAATTATGTGTAGAACAAGGCAGGGTTGTGGAATGTAGATGAAAAAATAATTGGTTGAAAACCTCAAATGTGCAGTTAAAGTGTACCAGATACCCTCTTCTACGCTAGCACAATCAGGCATGATATGAGAGGGTTGCTCTATGAAAAGAGTGACCAGAAGATGCCCAAGAATTAAGGAGATTGGGTACAAAGGAAATTTAGGAATGAGGACTAAAAAGAGGCGTACTAAATAGAAAATCTATACCAGTGGTTCTCAACCTGAGGACTAAAAAGAGGCGTACTAAATAGAAAATCTATACCAGTGGTTCTCAACCTGAGGGCCGTGACCCCTTTGGGGGTCGAACAACCCTTTCACAGGGGTCGCCAGTGGGCGTATCTGCATGTGGGCCTGGAGACAGATAGAGGAGCGGTGTCTTGGTTCCTAAGACCATCGAAAATATGTGTTTTCTGATGGTCTTAGGTGACCCCTGTGAAAGGTTGAGAACCCCTGAATTCTATACTCTTGAGTAATGAGATTTCAGCACCCTTTCTCATCTTGTCTCCCAGATAATCAAACTCAGGCATATTCCATTTCAGCCCTCTGTCAAAACTTTGGAGATTTCAGATACTAAGATTTGAATTTTCTTCAACACCATGCCCAGTCAACCTATAGGGAAGAACACTAAAGTATAAATTCCACCCATGGATGGGATTTCTGAATGAATATTTAAGTGTCTCACTGTCAAATATGAATAAACAGCCAGTGGTCATCAGACAGTTGAGAAAAGCCTTTAATGTGAAAAACCATACTCAAAATTAATAAACAAAGTAATTGTTTTAGGAAACAGAGAAAATAGAAAGAACAGAAAAGAGTCGAAGATCTTAATATGCATAAAGAAAAAAAGTGACTCCATTAAAAAAGAGAAAGTATTTTGCAATTAAAAAAAAACATGAGAGCAAACTTTTGAAGTTTAGAAGATAGAAAGATAAGTTTGAAAAAATAATCTATAAATTGAAACAAAAAGACAAGAAGATAGAAAATAGAAAAGAAAATCAGAACATCAATCTTTAAGCCTTAAC
>NW_017733001.1:27931-44129 GCF_001890085.2 Hipposideros armiger
ATGAAAAATATAAAGAAAAACAAAACAATTACACTGGTCCTGGAACGGCCTAATGGCAATATTGGAAGTTAAATGTAAAAGAAAAGAAACAATTGCTTCAAATATATCAAAAGTTATTATTTTTCATGAATATACTGAAGGATATTAATAATTCTCAAGGATTATTATTTCAAATCTAGTAGTTCTATACCCAGGCAAATAATTTTATAATGAATTATTATTGAAATTTCATCCAAATGAAAGAAATAATGCTCATCAAAATGTGATGTTTGATTACACTGCAGAATTTACCAAGGAAATGGCAAAATCTCATTCTGCAGTTGGTGTGTCCCTCAGCCAGTTCAAGTGTAAGGTGAAGGAGGAATGCTGTAAGGAGGTTGTTTTTGGAGGAGGCTCTGTTGTAACCCTCATCAACTTCTCTGTCCAGATAGAGGGATGTGCAGTACCTGCTTCCACTCAGTCTAGCGAGAAATTCCACTTAACCACTGCAGAAATTAGTATATGCCCTGTGTACTTCATTGCAGCATGAAGTCTGGCTCCTGCCCAGAAGGTAAAATTTAGGCAGAGAACTCATTTGAAGTTCTACTCAAATCATGACAGATGTTCTAAAGCAAACTAGAAATTCTTAGAATCTTCTTTCAGGTGCTTCTTACAGATCATATTGTTTTGAGAAATAAACTAATTTCTATAATCAAAAGAGATGGTTACAGATATTCTCCAGATAAGAAGTTTCATAAGACATTCTCTTTCTCCCAGTATGGTCAAGACTTCCTAAAATAGGGACAAGTCATCCTTTAACCAGAACAAAATCTGAAAATAAAGTTCATTAACAGGAAGTCTGTGTTTAAATTGCCACCCACATCTAAAGAATAGTATTCATTTGTTTCCACTAGAGAATGATAGATTTGGCCATCTGGATTATCTTTATAGGATTTGATTGTGTGCATGGAGGATCATTTGTACCACATCTTCAGCCATGTGCTTGGTTCCTTGGGTTATTCTGAGACTTCAATGACATTCTACTAGAAAATATATATTCCACTAAGGAATACCCTTACCCCCTAACCTCAGGCAAAAAGTTTTTCTCTTATTCACTATTCATGCTTGTTTTTTTCCCCTATTTTTATCTTTACTATATATTTCAATGTTTTTTTCTTTGCTTGCCAGAGTTACATTTTTGTCTTCCTCTGAAACCTCTCTAAGCAGTCATCCCTCCAATCTTCTCATGCTTTAGTACATTCCTCTATTACAGGTGCATAAAATGTGAGTAAGTAGATATGACTCTGGAAAGAAATTATCTAAATTTGCAATATACCATTCGAACAAATGAAAGATTCTCTAACAGAGAGTTAATAAAATATCAAACTCAGTACTATTTTCTCCTACCTACTAATTCCTTGGATACCTGGTTAGACATTATACATGCCTACTTGCATGGGTCTGGCATTTTTGGATGCTCCAATGACTATAATTATATACTCCTTCTTCAACATTATGAAAGCCAGTTTCTGAAGTAGACTTCCTGATATACAGCATACTGATTATCCTGTCACTCTAGACTACATTCCTTCCCTTCTATTCTCATTACCATTTCATCCTAATACATTAAATGAGATGGTAAGAAAATACAGTTCTACCCAGCAGCTCTGAATGCCTTTCTATAGCTGAATTCTTTCCTTCTAATTTAAAGTCTTAACCAGTGGCTGGTAACATTTTCAGCCAGCGAGTCATGCATATAGATGGCAAGCACTTTTCAGTGTGTGTGTATTTTTATTGACTTATTTATAATCCACTCTCATTTAGCACTGATGCTTTCCGAGATGAGGAGAAAATGAGTTGAAAACCAAAAGGAAGACCTGGGTAAAAAAGCAAAGTAGAAAATGCTTGTTTTCAAATATTTCAAGTCTATGAAAAGCAACGAAGATATATTATAAATATTTTCTAAGTAAGAAAAAAGTGAGCAGCATGTTCTTTGAAACTAAATGGTAAAAGCATTTTATATGAATATATATATATATATATATATATATATTTATTTATTTAAAATCATGTGTAGCAAAGAGAGAGATCTGTACCTGTTTCATCCTTGCACATTTGTTGGCAGAAAGAAATTTCAGAGACACTAACATAAGTTTCTGGGATTAACTTTATTAATAATAAACATTTAAAAGGTAAGTGTTATTTAATTGACTTATCCAGTGCTCAAATAAGCTTATATCAATATATGTGTGCATTGTTGTCCTCATCTTGAAATTACTCAACAAATGAAGGGTCCGCGCCATTGGATTTTCTAATTTTGTTTTACATACTCTGATGATGTTTAAATAATTGTACTGCAAGGTAGAAAACTATTATCAATACCAGTTTTTTGGTTTTGACATTAAACCTTTCAACTGAGTCATGGCACTACCGATGTTCTGAATTCTCCACTTTTTTTGTGAATCTTTTAGATATTCTTTTGATATCTTCTTTCTACTCTAGGAAGATTCTTCTGTATTTTTTAACCCAGAGACCTCTATTTAACAGTACATTGAAAAGTTCAAACTATTGAGAAATCCATAAGGAAAATTGGGAAGATAATGAAGATGGTTCTCAAAAAAAGCATAAGATCTTTTTAAATGAAAAGGCTATATTGTTAAACACTACATTTTGATCTACAAAGCTTGAACTATATTTATAAATTTCATGCAGAGCTCAACAGTCACTAAATAGTTCACATGTTTGTTAACTCAATCTACACAATCTTTTATTTTATCAGGTATGAGAAAAGGCAATTTAAAGAGAGCTTCTTCCTGAAATATTTATGATGCTCTATTATCTCTCATATCCCCTTTTGATTTCTCAGCATCAACACTGTAATCATTTATTCACTTATATTATGTTAATCAATTATTATGTAATAGGCTCTGGATATATAATTTAAAACAAATCATAACTTTTGTCCTTATAGAATTTAATATCTAGAGAAACATACAGACAAATAATCAGATGTTTACAACATAGGTGACAAGGGAATGTGAAGGATAATATAGGAACTTTTTAAGAGGTGTACCTAACTGTCTTGGTAGTTCAGGGAAAGCTTATGAGAAGAAAGAATGGACTGTGGTTATTGAGGGAGAGGAGGTGGGTTAAGGAAAAGGAAGAAGGAATATTCCAAGCAGAGTGAATGGTTTCTGCAAAGGCCATACCACAAAGCAATCAAGGAGGTGAAACCTAGAAGTGTTGGGTGTTGGTAAAACCCTGGTTCTGAGGGAATGCAAATACAGAGGCAGAAAATGGAATAAAGGTAAGGGAATGATGTTGAGATATAAGCAGGGCCAAATTAGAATGGTTTTAACAAGACATATATAGATGTTGGAGGAGAATGGCATAGGCCAATGTGCTTTTTAGAAAGGTTGTTCTGTCTATAGTATGGAGAATAGATTATAGAAGTATTAAATTGTCACCAGAGAAACCACTTAGTGGATAATTATAATAATCCAGGTAAGAAATGATTGGATTGGGGTTTGGTAGTGCAACTGGATTGAAGTGGAGAGAGTTGACATATATTTAAGAGCTGTAGGACTGGACTTGGTGATCGATTGGGGAGAATGAGTCATAGATGAAAATGAGGAAAATTTTGAAGATGATACCCAGATTCCTGGTTGATCAACTATATGGGTCTAGTGGATACTGGGAATTAGTTGACTGTGTTCAAATAAAGATTTCCAGTATTCATTATAATAAATGAGAGAGAGTTAGGGCTGGTAAGTGTGAAATAGGCTTAAAGGTGGTGCTTAAGGTGTAATAGAATATAAACTGAGGATTTTTTTAAATTATTTTTTTATTGTGAAATACACATTTTTTAGAATTAGTTTCAGCTGTACAGCACATTGCAATAGTTCTACTTTTTACCCCTCGAGGTGACAACCCCTCTTCCCCATAAACTGAGGATTTTTGTTGTTGTTATTGTTGTCTCTGAATTAGAGACGATCTCAGGCTACATTCCAAGAAGGGACTCCCAAAATAGTTACTAGATAGAACTGGAAGTAGCTGCTAGTAAGAGATACTACCTTAGCATCTCACTTTTGGTCTAGATTCTGGATGAGCTGGAGAACTTCCCCACGGTCACCATGAAGCTACATGGAGAGGGAATTCTGGGAAGTACTTGACATGCTGTCATTTTTTTTGTCTCAATATTTCTCAATGCAGTAGTGTTGATGGAGCAGACCATGTGAAGAAGGGGAGAGGTTTGAAAGGCCAGATAAGAAGACCCCCACTGATCAGTTCCAGTGGCCTCTTGAGGCCATGAAAGTGAATCATTGATTCTTGTGGGATCCGAGATAGCTGCTAGCAAATCCAGGTGACTTGCAACAATCAGAGAGGGTTGGAGCCATGTGTTGCTAAACATGATCAAACAGGGCCGGCCGAGTGGCGCGATGGTTGGGAGCTGGCCTGGGACCCCGGAGGGCCCCAGTTCGGATCCCAGGTGTGGGGGCCAGTGACACTGCCCTCTATGGCTGGGATGCTGGGTGGCGGCTCAACCTGGAGCTGGGCTGCTGTGGGTCGCCTGCGGCGGCGTGGGCTGCAGCCCCTGTGGCAGTGGGTTGCCATGGGCTGCCGTGTGTGGCCAGCGGCCGGCGTGGGTGGCCAGCGGCCGCGGTGGGCGGCCTTCCGGAGGCCGGCGACTGATCTGCCTCTCTGGGAGGAGCGCGGTGATGGTGCCAACTTGGGCCGGTGGGGTGACGTCCTCCTCAACTAGACTGAAGAACAAAATGACAGCGGCTTGTCTGTTCCCCTTCCCTCAGTTCCCCAGCGCTGTTCCCATCCCCCAATTCCCCAGTGGAAATCTTTAAAAAACAAAACAAAACATGATCAAACAGAGTATGGTTTATATCAGTGTTGCTATAGATCTTTGCATTTATATATTCAATATGTTGTACTAAAAGCAATATAATCCAAGATGATCAGTGATGTCCAGGTCCTAAGTGAATGCCCTAACACAGAAAGCTAAGTGTTTCCACATCACTGCACAGAGAATTGAAAGGTGAATAGATGGGTAGATAAGGAAGGGCCTTTCAGAAAGAAGAAACAGCCTAGTTAAAAGCATATAGAAGTAAGAAAGGATACAGGATTAATTTAAACAATGTTTGGATTGTTGCAAGAATTTCAGGATTTCTGGAGTGAAGCTAGAATAAATGGGCAATAATAAGATCAGGAAGTGTTTCCCCTTCTCTTCCTGGGTTGAGTTAGCATTTTATTCTCATGGATAATCCATTAACTAATTTAAAGCATGGGTTTATACAATGTTTACAATTTGCAAAAATATCACTGGCAATGTTAAAAAGTAACAACTTGAGAGGGAGATATTGGATACTGAGAAACCTCTACAAGAAGATAAAGGAGTCAGGAAGAATTATTGCAATAGTCAGGCTAGAGAAAATAAATAGTTGGACTTGGATGGCAGTGGAGAACAAGAGGTGGCAGAGAAAACAACCATGCCACAACTACTGAGTTGAATAGCTGCAGCAACTATGGCCTGAAAAAGCTAAACTATTTACAATCTATGCTTTAAGAGAAAGTTTGTTGATCCCAGGTTTCAACTATATTTTGTAGAAGCAGAGGTGATAAGTTAGAGAAAAGCCTAACCTAGGAGCAATTTTATGTTTTAGGATGGGGCATGACCACATTTATGAACATAAAAGAAAGGACGTTAAAGATATTGGAAAGAATAGATCATGAAGGGAAGAAAGTCTCAGAGAAGACGGAAGGTAGAGGGATTAGCTTTTATAGCAAGAGGGACCTTTTTCCATATACAAGGTGGGGATGATTAAGGCTGGATTTGGATGGAAATACATTTATCATAGAAGAGGAAAAATCAAAGCATTCATGACCAGTGGCTTTTTTAATTCTATGAGGTAGGAAGCAAAGCCATTTGCTGAGACTAAAAGGAAAATGAGAATGAGCTGTGGGGAAAGGCAAAGTCTTTGAAAAACCATTTTAAGATGTTGGCAGAAAGGGAAAGTAGGTAAGTTATCTCGCTTCCCTTGTCTGTCTGTGGGACCAAAGGAGCCTATAGACCAGTTAGTAATGGCACTTACCAGCTCAGTTGTATGACAGTAGTTATTTATCTTTCCACATACCCAGAGAAATAATGAGAGAATCTAGTTTAGTGTTAAAATAAGCATTCACTCCAAGCACCTGACTTTGAGACAGATTTCAACTAGTTATTGAATTTAAGATACTGCACTACACTCTTTTGAGAGTATAAAGATGTGGTTATATCTTTCACAGAGCTCACAATTGACAGGTGAGAGCAATATATGCATGAGTAAGGAAGGTCAGAAAAGCCTGAGGAGTGTTATATTGTTAAAGTTAAACAAAATATGAAATTAAAAAAAGGAAGAAATACATAATGCTTTGCAGAGGTGGAGGTAAGCTTCAACTAAGGAAAAGGGAATATTTGTACCTGAGCAATGTGAAGTAATGTTACTGTGGTCTTTGATAAAGGAGTTTTTTGTTTGTTTTGTTTTTTAACTAAACATGTTGTGCCCAATGGAAAACAACCATGAGCAGAAGGTATATAATCCTGGTTTAAGTTAAAGACAGGGGTCTAGAACTTGTGGGTAATTATCATCTCTTTGTAGAGGTCTAAATAAAAGTACGCTGTTAATGATTCTAATAAGGATATCACTAGCAGCATAAAAATGACATATTTACCTATACCCTCAGATGACCTCATTTTTGATACATGCAAGTAGAAGTTATTATCTCACATATATGAATCTAATTAAGGATTTAATGACAAACTGAAAGTCCATATTTAATCAACATGGGACTTTTACATAAAACTTTAACCTTTCAAATATAAAAGTATGGTACCACACAGTTTGATGCACTGAAAATCTTAGTGAGCATCCGAATCTTTCAACATTTATAGTCTAGATGATAAACTCTTAGATATTAGTAACTCTTTTACATCTTTATAACTCAAAATATTACCTTACACAGCAGTTTCAAAACTAAATGTTGATTTGGTGATGCCATCTTTTCTATTAATATTCTGATTTTTAGGGGGTTTTTTTGTAGAAAAAAAATACAAGGAGTAAGACATATACAGAGCTCTAATTTTAAATACACAACATGATAAGTCACTCAGCCTTATTGTCACAACCCAAATCTAAATATAGAAAAATACCATGACTCCAGGAGGTTCTCTCACGCCCTTTGTCAATCAGTGCTCCTCCCAGAAATAAGCACTATTTTGATTGCTATCAAATGTCTTTAAAATTTCTTTACAATTAATTTGATAAAAATCAAGTACTTGTATTCTTAGTCAGTTACAAAGATAGCAGAGGTGATTTCAATATAAATTTCCCAGGCTGACTTTCTACAATGGCTAAATTCACTAGATAATTACCACCAGCAGCAGCTCATTTTGTGTTATGCTGTGTGGACCAGAAATAAAAAGCCTCATTTAATGGTAGCCCTTCAAAAGCATTACTCAAGAGTCATTATGATGTTCTAATTATTATGGGATGTGTACTGAATCTCAAATAAAGTCATAGTCTTTGAAGGCAAAGAAAACCTACCTTTTATGTCCCTATGTGAATAAAGATAAAAATTCAATGTGTATACATTGATGGCAACTACAAAACTTTGTTAAGATAATAAATAGCCTTACTCTTCTTCTCAAGTAACAGTGATGCTTCTGTTAAGGAGATTCACAGAAGTTTGGCAGATTGAACAAAACTGATGAATAATGGCTTTCAATCAGTGTTGTAAAATAGCAATGCCATTCTAGTGTAACTTGTCATATTTTCCAGACTTTAAAGCCAGAAAATAAAGTCTTTATGAGTTCTGTGTGATATATTAATAGTATTACATCCTCATGAAGCATACTCATTGATGGCGCTTTGTGCATAAAAGATGCAGCTCCCAATATTTTTCATTATAAATAGCAGGTTTTTTATGGCATCTACTTCTAGATTGGGGAAGTTCAAAGAGAAAGAAATATAATGAATTTAGTTGGGTATTAGTGAATTATACATAAATGATAGGCAACAGGTTAAGACATTTTTTCTGGTGGAGTTGAATGGAAGATTCCCTCATTTAGGGAACATTTGTACAACCTCTACTATGAAGGACTGTGTTATATACATTCTCTAAGGGAGACAAATAGAATGAGAATTCCTACCATAATAATTATTCAGTTGAGCAGGAAAGATAAGACATACAAATAACCAGGAACAAAGAAGTTTACCATACATAAGAGAACAGATGTCAAATCAGTTTGTCAAAAACTTGAAAGAAGATTGAAGTAGACGACTGTCCTGGTAGCATAGAGATGTCCTCATTTTAGAATTCCCGTGAACTTTTATTGGAACCACCAATTCCACCACTACCACCCCTTCTATTATTCCTGATATCACAACACTTTTGAACATATTTGTTATAATTTTCCAGCTAGACCCATCTCCCTTTGAGTGTCCTATGTACTATAGCTTTACCCAGAATTCTGTTTCCCTTCTTGGAAAGCATTTGTTCTCTTTTTATTATTTCCTTGAAGATTTAGATTCAAAGTTTTCTTCTCCAATGTCCTCAATTATGTGCACAACAGATATATATTCTTCCTCCATGAACATTCCCTCAAAATACAGATGTAAATCTCATAGTACAGTGCTGTGACCTGTTTAAGATTGCTTTTGTCCCTACAAGAAAGTGCTACCTGGAAAGACAATGTATCAGGGTTAGTATTCTTTATTATCTAATATATAAGTAGTATTCAAAGTGTGTGCTGGATCAGTAAATAGTTGATTGGAGGAAGAAGCTTGGCATGGCGAAAGACTGGAATCAGAATATGAAGTTTTAAATGTGAGTGTTCAATCTATTACTGAGAAGCTGCAATTCTGAGAGAACCATATCAGAAGGCACAGAAACAGAAATGAATACAGAGTAGTAATCTGAAGAAAATAATGGAGTTTAATTTACTAGCAAGCGATTCTACTTAATAAATGAGGAATTATAATACACTGCATTATTGCTTAATGAAGAATAACAGAGCACAACAATGTTTCCTAATTTCATAAAACAAAGGGAATGACATAAAAAGAATGAGTTGTGAGAGATGTTGGGAGATAGTCAACAAGGCAAAGGAAGATAGAATTGTTGGATTTGGCTTTGAGAAGGATAAAGTGACTTTAGAATGAGTGGTTTCCATGGTTCAGATTATAATCTGTCAAAGTGTGATTAAAAATTAAGAAAATCGAGATTCTGAATGTAGTTTATTCTTTCAAGGAGGTTGGAGCAATGACGGCAGAAAAAAAATAAGATTTCCAATGTGAAGGTTTAAAAGGCAAGTTTAGTCAAGTTTTGCTTTTTTTTAATTTTATTTTTGATAGGACAAATAATATAACCTCATAAAAAAAAACCTAAAATATTTTAAAAGAGCCTTGCTTTTTTAAATGCCTTGCTTGTCCTAAGTGTCAAACTAGCACAAATGCGATTTTTCTATGCTATACTTATCATATGCAATCTTCTATTCATGCCATACTCAAGAAATAAAAGCAGTTTATACTGTCAGTTTTAATAAGTTATTTATAAATAACTGCATTCTTTGAGTGACTTTGCACTTTGTTTAGGAAAAATATTGTCACATAGTATGTTATGGCAATAGATTATGTTTGATTGCTTTTGCTTTCTGTGCATATTAAAGTGTAGCTTTCATGTCACTAGAAAGAAATCCAAAACTTCAAACATGTGATAGGAAACATCCAAAGGAGACTGTAATATAACACACATTTCCCCTCTTAGTGTTCAAAAGACAAATAAAATGTTGACTGGCTTCTTAATTGATTGATTACAGGCCGGCTCCAACAAACTATCACCTATAGGCCAAATTGACTCTGCCATTTCTTTAATAAAGTTTGATTAGAACATAGCCACATGAATTCATTGATGTATTATCCATGGATACTTTCACTATAACCACACAGTTGAATTAGTAGTTGTGACAGAAATTGTGTGGCTTGAAAAACCTAAAACACATATTATCCTTTATATAAAAAGTATTCCAGCTCTTATATTGGAACTTCATATATCTATCTTAATTTCTAAAACTGACTTCAAATGTGTGCTTTCCCAGATTGTATTTATTTGTATTTAGATGAACACCTTCTATGAGGCAAATTCTTTACTAGGTGCTGGAAATATAGCACTCAACAAAACAAACAAAACTTCTGGTCCTCATAAAGCTTACTTCCAGTTGTAGTCAACTATAAAATCAACAGCTAAAAAAATAATTAAAATAAAAAAAAAAATCAATACATCAAAAAAATGAATGGGAAAATGTTAAAATAATGTACCAGATGATCATATGTGCTCTGGATAAAACAAATAAGAAAAAAGACTAAGAGATATCAGGAATTAGAGGAATTAATAAGCATATTATTTAATTTTTAAACATATATTTTGTAAACTATGTATTATTTACAGTGTCCTAAGATTTTTCTTAAATAAAATATTATCTACTCATACATCCAGTAAAATAACAACTCTCTAACTCCAATGCCTCTATCCTAAGTTTATTATACTCAGCCCAGACTGAGTATAATATTAAGTATCTTATTACGATACTCCATTGATACTCACTTTTAATTTATATGTGCCTCTGATCTCAAAATTTACAAAATGTGGACAGAATGAAAAAAAGAATTACATTATGCAAAGTTAATCCTTAAAGAAGAGTTTATCACATTAAACCAGTCCTTACAATTCTGCATCAATGCAGTGTTTAAATTTAATATACAATTTCTATGTAATGTTGTGTGAGAAAGATACATTTAGTATAAAGGTGTTCATACCAGTCTAGCAAATAATAATAGCTCAATAGTATCTCAACATATTTATAAAGCAGGAAGGAAAAAAAAAAGTCCAGTAATAATGCAAATCATTATCCCAAAATATAAAGAATGCAGTCATTAATATAAGGAATTTGATCATTAGTTTATGAAATACTGTAAACAATATGAAACAACAAACTATAAACAATTTATTTTTATTACATTGATAAAACAAAAGGTAATTTACATATTTTGCTAGAATTTTTTTGAATGAACTACATAGGTATTGCACAACTGATTTAATGTCCTTTTATGTGTGCCCAACAATATAAAAATGAAATAGAAATAGTGGTTTATACTGGGACACCTTGGATTTTCACAATTTTCTGTAGTTTGTCAGTACAACAACCCTGTTCTGAGTTTTGATTGTCTTGTTCCTTGAATTAGATTTTAATTTCTTGACACTTCTGTTTTGGGAGAAAATTCCCATTGAAATGTTCAAGACAGCTTTAGAGTTAAATATTAGGATGCAAGAAGAACTATTTTAAATAATATTGATCTTAATTTCTCAGATGTATATATTTTTTCTTGTTCGTTTTTGCAGTAATCTTTCATGGAAGGAAAAGTAATTACTCTCATAAAAATAGTAATTAAATGGCAACCTTATTGTAATATTTTACAATATTATCATTTTCTGAACTCATGTTCTAGCAACCAATAAATAAGACCTGACCTAAAAGGTTTTTTAACTGAAAATGAAATTTTAATTAAAGTATAAACTAATATATTCAATATTATTCCAGTCTTATGACTATATTTACCATTACTGTAAGTCTTTTACATTTTTATATATTATTTTTTCCAAAGGTGTCACTGAAAGAATGGTTCTCCTGGGGAAGAAAAAAAATTAAAAACCACTGCATTAAGTTGTACATTTTCTCTAATGTTATGTAAAAAATAATGTAAATGGAACCACTTTTTAGAAATTATTTATCATTTTCAGTTACAGTTGACATTTAGTATTATTTTATATTATTTTCAGATGTACAGCATAGTGGTTAGACATTTATATAATGTATGAAGTGATCCCCCTGATTAGTCTAGTACCCATCTGGCACTATACATAGTTGTTGCAACATTATTGATTATACTCTATACTGTACTTTACATCCTCATGATTATTTTGTAACTGCCAATTTGTACTTCTTAATCCCTTTAACTTTTATATCCAGCTCTCCAACCCCTGTCTTCTCTGGCAACCATCAGTTTGTTCTCTGTATCTATGAGTCTGTTTCTGTTTTGTTTGTTCATTTATTTTGGTCTTTAGATTCCACATGTAAGTGAGATCAGATGGTATTTGTCTTTCTCAGTCTGACTTATTTCACTTAGCATAATGCCCTCTGGGTCCATCCATGCTGTGGCAAATGTTAACATTTCATTATTTTTTATGGCTGAGTAATATTTTATGTATGTACCACATCTTCTTTATCCAATCATCTATTGATGGGCACTTGAGTTGCTTAAATGGAGCCACTTTAAAATGGAGTCAGAGCTGCCATCCCAGAGGCCCGGTCTTCTACATCTTATTTCTAAAAACTTTGGAATATTTACACTGGGCAAAATCACCTTTGGATTGGGCCTGAAGCAGCTTTTCATTTCAAATAACTGCTTGTTATGACTACCAGAATGACAATTAAAGACATTCTTTATAATTAACATCACTATGTTAGCTTATCTGCACCTATAGAAATTCCTTCCTCAGCTTATTAACACCCATATAAATTATTTCCTTTTATTCATGTAATTATTCCCTTTCCCTTTCTCATAAATACTCCTTGTTTTCAAATACTAATCTGAACACAATTTGGGTTTCTGCCTGAATCAGTGCTTCCCAAATAGCTATTATTTTTTATTTCAAATAAACACTTGTTGCCTCTCACTTCAGCCCTTTTTTTTAGGTTAACACTAACAAATGTAATTTTCAACTCTCAACCATTTGCTTATTATTTCCTGAGTTCTATACTGTCATCTTATTAAAGATGTTAACTGTTTGCAGGCCCTTAAATGTACCATTCATTAGTAAGTGACAAGGAAGTCAGGTAGCCTATGAAGTTGCACATGGCTAGTATAATTTGCATTGCTTGCACAAATAGTAATATTTGACATGATTAAAAAATGCAGAACTTTTTCCAAATACCTGCATGCTTGTTCTCTAGTCAAAGAAATAAAAAATAAATAAGCCCCTGGACTAAATAGTTTAACATGAAAATATTCAACAAAAAGACAAATAAGATACTGCTTCATGAGAAATTATAGGAAGCATCCCAAAATTACAATAACCCTAAAGGTATCTAACAAAATGTAAACACATAAGCTGGAAGGCAAATAACAGGAAAGAAAAAAGTAAAGCATTAAAAAGACAAAATCCCTTCTATTAAGAAGGCTTTATGTGGTGCCAATAATGATCACATTTGTTTCTACAGAGTGACCCATATGTTTTTAAAAAGTTAAACAATAATAAATTATCAAGTAAGAGACCTCCAAACCTGTAAAGAATTTTAATGAGTTTATTTGAACAAAACTGATGAAAATTGCCGGGAAGCAAAATCTCAATGAATTAAGAAAATGCTCTGGAGAATGGCAGTTTTGCAGCTTATTTTATACTTTAGAATGAAAGGGGGAGAAGTTAGGAGGTTACATGAAATTCATTGATGATAGATGAAGGGGGTAGGTGAAAACAAAGTGGAGAAATTCCTGGGATTGAATAAAAAGTAAAACAAAGTTACAAACTTCATTTATATTGGTGAGTACATGGTAGTTAATAATTAACATTCATGCGAGGCCTGCTGAGTGGCTCAGTTGGTTAAGAGGTCACTCAAGAGTGCAAGCTCTGAGCAACAGGGTCGCTGCTTGGATTCCCACATGGGCCGGTGAGCTTCTCCCGAGCTTCTCTTGAGCTGCGCCTGAGCTGAGCTGCCATTGAGCTGCCAACAGGTGGCAGGATGGCTCAGCTAAAAAAAATAATAATAATAATAACATTTACAGCACATAGAGATGGTATTTGGGGAACAAGATGACAAGGGGTTCTGTGGGCTTCTGCTCTGGTATGGTCGGTTGTGCCCTGAGGGGTCCTGAAACAGGAATTACTCTGACATTCCAAGGGTATGTTTTCTTAGAAGCAGAAAGACAATAAATAGACAGGCTCACTTAAGGTAAAGATTGATCTTTGTCAAGAAAGTTACAGGCCCAGGATGTGACTACTTGCCATGACCTGTTTTTTTTGTTAAGAATTTTAATGTTCGGATCATCCTATGCGGTTAATTTTGGTCTAAATTTGTGGCGCCTACCATGCTGGCCTTCCCTGAGCTTGTCAGGTTTAGTATGTAGCCCCTTTTTCACCCACAGAATTGTAAGGATAAAATATGAAATTTGTTTCTATTTATGCTGCCAATAGCCTTCACTGAAGGGAGTGTGGTGTTTATGCTCAAGATCCAAATATGTTTAACACAAATTGTTATAAAATACACATGTTTAGGAAATGATGTTTAGAAGGGCTAAATTTCTTAAATTACTGCTACCAAATGCTGTAACAGAGTTTAGACCCAGAAACAGAAATCACTCTTGAAACCTAAGCATAATCCTTATGCCAAAGGCTTCAACATTTTAAAAAGTCTATTGTGGTGTTTCTCATAAAGCGGTTAATAGAATGATAACATAAGGTGTTTGTTAAAAATTCAACTTTCTGGGCCATCTTCCAGTCTTACTAAGTCCAGATTTCTTAGCAGGAACTAGAAATCTATATTTTTATTAAGCTCTTTGGGTGATACTCAGGTAGAATGTAATATAAGGGCTATATGTTTAAAAGAACCATGTAAGTGTAAAAATAAGGATGTGCAAATTTACCAAAATGGTAATTATGTTTGTTTTAAATTAGAATTGTAGTAATTCTGTGCACTACCTCAGTTCAGTTCATTTTTAACTCACATTTTATTGAGCACACTTATGGACAAATTTTCTAGATGCTAAGTTTGTAGAGATGAATAAAACACTTCACCTTTGGTCAAATAACACAGAATTTTGTGGATAAACAGACAAGTAAACCAACAATATAAAGTGTCACTAGGGCTTTAACAGATGCATGTCCTAGGTGATATGGGAGTACAGAGAATGGACTCACAACCAGCTCTGTTTAGCACTTCAGTATGCCTTTGAGTAATAATGTAAAAGTAAGAAAATTATTTCAAAACTATAGCTTTTTTAGCAAACCAAAATAAAAGAAAGGAAAAAAGAAAATAAGTTACTAACAGGAACTTTTAATTAAAGAAGTGAAAATAATTCTTAGTGTTAAAACATTTTTTTGATATTCACTTAACTTTATGATGATTGTGAGTTCTTATCAAGACCTAATAGTCAATGACTCCATGATTTTACACTTATTCTTGTATAAGATCATTCTCTTCCATAGGTAATTGATTTGATGTTTGGTAGGTTGGTTAGTTTGTTGTTTGGCTTATGGTTGGGTAATCCTTGGTAGGGTCACTCAACTAATTCTACCTTATTAAAGCACCTAAGAAAGATATTCACCATAGGAACAAATGAAGAAATCTTAAACATTACCAATCTAATTTATTTTGAGGGGTAAGAGAGCCATGTATCTTTCTAACACTTCTCTTGGGATGTCTTACTTATAGGTCTAGAGCATGGAGTGGTTGCCTGACCTGTTCTGATCCCTCACATTCTGTGAGCCATAGGTACAACTGAGTTGAGCAGTTTCAGCATCATAAACAAAGGAAATGACTAATCATTCACTGTTTCCTCTAACAGCTGGAAGCACCTGCAGGTCTCTGGTTTTCCTGCTATTTTGAGTGATAATAGTAGAATAGTCTCCTGGCAGATTATTGAAGATCTGTAATTTTAGAGCTAGAAAGGACACTAAAGATCATTGGCCACTCTTCTCTTATTACATATTAGGAAACCAAGGAGCTTAAAGGCTAATTGACTTTGCACAAACTCTAAGGGCAGGTTAGTTGCAGCACCTAACCGATACTAAAGTACCTAGAGTCCCTGACTAAGCTCACTCTTAAGCCATGAGGCCTCCGTCTAAGGGCAGCCTTCTACAGCTCTTTCTAGGACAGTCTGGATGGTAGAGACCAACTTCCAGCTGATGATTTCTTCTTTCCCAGCCCTAGAACTCTGAGTCTGACCAAACTGTTACAGGAGTCTTGGTTCTTCTTGCAGATACAGTGCAAGATCAAAGGTCAGCAAGCTGATTAATATGCAAGCAGGGTTTATTAGTGATACATTATCAGGGAAGAGAAGGGGCCTAGCCGAGGAGGGAGAGAGAGAGAGAGAGAGAGAGAGAGAGAGAGAGAGAGAGA
>NW_017733001.1:46559-48282 GCF_001890085.2 Hipposideros armiger
ATGTTTATACATATAAATTAGCTACAAGGCACATTTTTTTTGAAAGATTTTTATTAGGGAATTGAGGGATGAGAACAGCACTGGGGAATTGGGGGAAGGGGAACAGACAAGTTGCTGTCCTTTTGTTCTTCAGTCTAGTTGTAGAGGACGTTGCTTCACTGGCCCAAGTTGGCACCATCATTGTGCGCTTCCTGGGCAAGGCAGATCAGTCGCTAGCTTCTGGACAGCTGCTCACAGTGGCTGCTGGCCACTCACGCTGGCTGCTGGCTACACACAGTAGCCCATGGGAACCCACTGCAGCAGTGGCTGCAGCCTATGCCACCACCAGCGACTCAGGGCAGCCCAGCTCCAGGTTGAGCTGTTGTTCAGCATCTTAGCTGTAGAGGGCAGTGTCACTGGCCCTCATATGTGGGAACTGAACCGGGGACCTCTGGCATCCCAAGCCAGCTCTTAACCAATGCACTACTCAGCCAGCCCATACAGGGCACATTTTAATGTAAATACTTTTGATCTACTCTAGGTAATTAAAAACTATATTTTTATTTTACAATTAACTGGTTTCTGTACATATAAATTAACTCTATCTTTTCTGCCTCATCGGCGCAATGTTTGAGGCTATAATGGCCAGGTCATTTTAATTAAATTTAAAAAATCTTAATCTAGTCCTTGCTCTGTCTGAAATTCTCTTCCTCAGATAACCACAGGGCTTGTTTCTTAATCTCCTTCAGTTTTCTGCTCAGTAAAGCCTTTCCATCAACCCAATTTGAACAAGAACATTTCACCCCTGAATCCTTTCCTACCTTATTTTTCTTGACAACAGTTACTGATATCTATATACCAAATTAATTTTGTCATTTATGTGCTTATGGTCTATCTCTCCCATTATAATATAGAATCCAGGAAGTTAGGAAATATTTTCTTATTGATTTCCCCATGTATCTCCAGGGCCTGGATCAGTGCCTAGCACATAGTAGGTACTGAGCAGATATTTACTAAAAGAATGGGAAAAATAATTTATCTCAAGTTTTATGTCTTATAAAATAACTTGATGTGTACTGATTAGTTATTTTTTGAACACATATCACATAATTAACTTATTTCTTTTATAAACAGTAAAACCTTGGATTGCAAGTAACGTGGTTTGTGAGTGTTCTGCAAGACCAGCAAACATTTCTAATACATTTTAACGTGATAAATGAGCGATGTCTTGCAATATGAGTAGTTTGTTTCCAGAACGAATTATGCTTGCAAACCAAGGCATTACTATACTTGAATAGTGGTGAAGAAAAAACATTATTTCCATGATTTGGTATAACACTGAAAGATTAAGAACTCTATAAAATATATTTATCTTCTAAATTTCTTGTTACAGAGTTTTCTGTAGTAAGTGTCCTTCAGAGTGCTGTACATTTTGGGTATAATCATGGCAGGATTTTCTTAAATTAATATAAAACACAGAGCATCATTTTTTTTTTCCAGTCTAATCAAAGAGAGTTACCTGAATTAACTGGTCACAAGTGTTGTACTTCTTATTCTTTAGGGGTATTTTTAAATCATATCACTGATCTTCTCTAAGGCATGTTTCTGAAATTTTGACCAATTTTCAGATTTGAAAATGTATCTTAAGCCCCTATATATGTCTGTGTAAGATGTGTAAGAGGAGGGCCGGCCGAGTGGCGCGATAGTTAAAGCTGGCTTGGGATGCCAGAGGGCCCCGGTTCGG
>NW_017733001.1:50802-54329 GCF_001890085.2 Hipposideros armiger
GGGGATTGGGGAAGGGGAACAGACAAGTTGCTGTCTTTTTGTTCTTCAGTCTAGTTGTGGAGGACGTTGCTTCACTGGCCCATGTTGGTATTATCATGAAGGTATTATATCTTCCTGGCTGAGGCAATTGCTTGCCGGCCAGTGGATGGCCGCTCACGAAGGCTCACAGCAGCTCATGAAAGCACATGCCAGCTGCCAGCCAGCCCCACTGCAGCCTATGCTGAGGCAGCAACTTGTGGCAGCCCAGCTCCAGGTCAAGCTGTTGTTCACTATCTTAGCTGTAGAGGGCGCAGCATCACTAGCCCTAATGTGGGATCCAAACCAGGGCCTTGCTGCTCAGAGCTGGTGTCCCAAGCCAACTCTTAACCAACGCACCACTAGGTTGGCCTGAAACCATGATATCTTAATTACATAGTCATGTGAATCATCTGTCCTAAAATGTTGTAGATATAGGCTAATAACTATAACATAAAATGTGAACAATTCAAGTTTTCAAATTTTTAAATGAAAACTTTTTAAAAAGTTAAATATAAAATATGTAACAATAATAGTGATACATCTGTAATTTACATTTATGAAAAATTATCAGCAATATCTAAAACCTTTCTTTCTAAAGTTGAATTATTGTCATGATTAACCTTATAAGCCAAGGAGAATAATTTTTACACTACTGTTATTTTTAAAGAAACCTTACTCTTAACTCAAAATAGCCCAATATTTGTTTTTTTCAAATTTTGTGTAAGTTAAATTTAATATTTGAAATTTCCCCCAGAGATCTTCTACTTATAGACTGCTTCAGCTACAGATACATACCTCCAACCATATAACACAACTTTTATAACATTTCAAAATAAATTATGAACCAAAATGCTTTAAAGCATAAATACAATTTTTTTTTAATTTTTTATTTTTGAAGATCAAATTTTTATCAATGCCCTTGGGGTCCTAGTATTATTTATTAGAATGTGACATTTCAGATTCAAAGACCTAAATTTTCCACTTTAGCCTATTTTTATTTTAAAATTGTTTCCAAAATGCCAGAAGTTTTCTTGAAAGCTAAAATGTTAAGAACAACTTTCCCCTGAAAAGTAGCACTACTGTTATAAAGCTTGGATTTTCTGGTTAAAATAGAGATGTGTACCTGAAGTAAATATAAGTCTGAAAGCTTGGAATGGGCTTAGAATTTTATTGGGTGTCCCCCATATGAACCATATTTAGTAAGGTGGCTGATGTAATTGGTATTTTGTTTGAAAAATAAAAATAATAGAAGGTAAAATGTGCTGAAGAATTTTACTTATATTTTTACTTGTACACAGCAGCGATAAGTATAAAATTGATTAGAGAGTAAAAACACAGAAATCCCAGGAGTCAGGAAAGGAATTGAAAAAAAATGGGCAATCATAGGGAAAACAACCAAAAACAGCATTCAAAATTATAACATCGTTATTCAGCATTATAGAGCTCTCTGTGTTTATAAAGACGTGTGTGAACATTGCTCTTCATTATTCTTCAGTGACGTGATAAGGTAGGACTTCAAGACAAATCATGTTATATGGACAGAAAAACAAGGAGAACCAATACAGATGGCTTTCTTTAAACATCAGAGTTAGTAGGTAAAGAGAGATACAAAAACAAGAACATTTGGAGGATTAAAACAGCTTGGGATCAATTTATTCTTATATCCTGCTGGATTTTGAATTTGCATTATTTAATTTTAAAAATTATTTGTGGGAGCAAATTAGAGACTATGTTGCAGTTAGAGCCTATGGTAACTATTTTAGTCCTCGTGTTATCAGGGGAATAAAACACTGGACAATGCACCCAGGAGACAGGTAAATATCCCCAGAAAGAAGTCTACTATGTAGAGTTAATTGTATATAAAAAAACTCGTTATGCATTTTTAAGGTAGAAGCTACAATATTTCTGTGGTTAAAGAAAGCAAGTTTCATCAAGAAATATATCTGAGGTCAATAGATTCAAGAGTCTTTGCCTGTAGGAAGATTTTCTTGGTCCTCTCTAAATTCTCCTTAACTAGTAACAATCCTAGTTAATTTTTCTGAACCCCTAGTCTATTTCTGGGTACATGTAACACTTTATTGCACTTATTTTTTACATATCTAACTCATTACATCTAGTCCAGATATCATATTTTATTTGACTATCTATGGTACATATTACAGTACCCAATACCTCACAAACACTGAATTAATACTGTTAATTATTTGCTGAATCATAAAATTCCTCTGAATTAACTCAAATCTACCTGTCATTATAATTATTGTCATTAAATCACGTGTCCAAAAAAGCAACTATTTATTAAGTGCCCATTATACATAATACAACAATGAAGTGCTTTTAGTATATGTAGGGGGATATTAGCTGTCATACAAAGCAAATAAAACAGCTTTTATTTTTTCCAGTCATTTATATTTTTAATCACAAAATTAACAATGTAGAGATATATGAACACACAATATACATATACACAGAGAGAGAGAAAAGGAGAGAGAGAGAGCATTAAAATATGCATATATAATAAGTCTGTGTAACAAACTATGTGAAGCTTGGCCCAGGGACTGGCTGCCAATTCTCAAACTCTTAGTTACTGGTTTGAAATGAGATAAAGCACTTGAGCCAAAAAGTAAATCAGATATAGAACTAAGCACAATATTTAGTTAAGCTGACTTTATTTATTTATTTTTTTTTCATAGCAAGACATTCTTGAAGAAGAAAGCAGTGACTTGATTTACATTCTGGCACAAGTTCCTGATCTTTTGTGGACCAGCATTTCAAGTAGCACAGAAATATAAAACTGATGCATTTAGCCTGCATGCCAAAGGATTGATCTGTGCTCCATAAGAACGTTTTTTATACCTTAACAATGTTGGCTGTGCAGCTAATTGCTAAGCATGATATGATGATTCACTGCACTGCCCAAACCCCATTAATGCACCTATGATGAGAGACTACCCCAACTTTGAGGTAATATAAAAATACTAAAATGAAGTGTTATATAAACAACAATAGAAAAATGGGCAAAAGAAACAACTGGTGTTTTTAATATCATTTAATATAAATGCCCATTAATAGGACAATGAGTTCATGCTCTTAATAATCAGATAAATATGCATAAAAACTATAATGTTATTTCTTACCTATTGAATTTCCCCCAAATCAAAAAAAAAAAATGATACTATCACGTGCTGGCAATGAAGCTAAGGTCCACAGAAGTTAAGTGTGAGATGCCCTAGCTGGTTATTCATAATCCTTTGTCACTAAGCTCTTTACAGCACAAACAGGATATTTTTTTAAAGGAAAATAAATAAGGAAAGTAGAGTCTATTAATATTTGGACATAGCTAAGAGGTTAGCCTTAAAACCATAAGAGAAAATATGTAGCTTGAAGAAGATGTTTGCCCAAAATGAGAAGCCAGAATCTAGATGTTTAATTCTTGGTACTGCTGAAAACACACTTTTCCTCCACAAGTCCGAGCTAGTTTCATTCCAGGAGAGCCAGACACATTAGGC
>NW_017733001.1:63454-70574 GCF_001890085.2 Hipposideros armiger
ACATCCATGAATCCTATAGGGATGCTAAGCACTTAGAAGGGTCTTTTCATTTTCACAGCAGTATTTGGCATACACAGACAGGTCAGGTAGTATATGAAGATAATAAAAATAAGGCAGCCTACCACAAGGAAAGAACCTATTATTAATTTTTTGCACAAGGCTCTCCTTGTAGTGAAAGAAATATGCTGCTTCCTGAAGGATTTCATAGAATCATATTGCTAGGAGGGACCTAAGAAATTGTGTAATCTAATCTCTCAAGGATTAGGGAGGGGAACTGATCAACTCTTGACCCCTGAATTTATATGGGACTTTTCCTTGTTAGGAAAATGCAACAGAAAATGAGGGGTAGAATTATACTCTGCTTTCAGGTCAAAACATTTTTTTTTATTTGAAAAAAAATAAATACAGGTAAATAAAAAATGGAGAAAACTAAAAACACAGATTTTATAATAAACAGTCATATAACTAATACCTTGGTTTGACAATTTTCATTTGTTCTTTTGCATTCAGTTTTGTAAATAAATAGTTAAGTTTTTTTCTTGTTTGCTACAGACTGTTGTCTTTCCTTTCTTTTTCTGAAGTAACCACTAATATGAAGTTAATATATACCCATTCGATCCATTTAAAAATACTGTTGCATACATTTTTTTTTATTTTCCCATTATATTTCAGTGTTTATTTTCCCATGATATTTCAATATATTCCCATGATATTTCCCATGATATTTCAGTTAAATGAATATAGTGATTTTGTTTATAATTTCTAGAATTTATATTGTCTCCACCTCAAACCTGTTAGGATAGTTATTATCCAAAGGACAAGAGATAAATTCTGGCAAAGATGTGGAGAAAGTGATCCCTCATACACTGCAGATATGAACTGGTACAGACACTATGGGAAACAATATGGAGATTCCTCAAGAAAAANATTTTGAGTCAATTGGAAAACTCTTAAAGCTCATGTCTTCTAGAGAAACTTCATTTCCATTATAGTATAATTTTTCTAAAGATAGCCTTAGGAGGAGTTTCAAATCAATAATAACTCAAATTTCTGAAAGGATGATTTTCACACTTTTTGAAAAATAAGATACAACCTATATACCAGATGAATGTAAAGGAAAAATGGAAACTATTTACATGCCACTATTCTTTACCATTTTTCTTTATATAAAATTATGTGGTCACATTTTGAGAGACAGGTAAAAAGGCTGATTGCATGGTTACCTGTGAACCCAGTATTATTATATAATAAAGCAAAATTGCCACCTGGATTAAGAAACAACCGATATTTTTATTTAAACTGTTTTGGAAAATATGCACTTGGAACCATTTTCCATGGCACATTTTTGTGCAGGAATATTGCAAGGTGGCTGTCGAACGCGGACAGGGTGGTGCTCAGAAGAGCTAACTGTAACGCGAGCCTTGAATCTCCTGCTTTCTTGTCATATGATTAAAAGGAAATAACTTACCCTTCTGTGCAATTTATTTTTCAAAATGTAAAATACATGTAATCAAACATTTGTGAGGTAGATAAGAGACAGCAAATATTTTCAAACCTTCAGATGATAGATGTTATATAAATACAAGATGCACATATCCATATGAATTTAATAGAATAAACAGAAATGCATGTTTGGCTACTTAACTTGATCATTGGTTATACATCTAAGAAATGAGTTATAGTTCTAAGGTATTATTATCTACTCGTTGTGACAGACTTGACCTTCACAGGGCTACTTTCTGTTTATTCCTGTGAAGCATGAGTGGCATGCATTCTGTTTCTGGATTTGTGTTAAAAATAAGCTTATTGTTTGCAAGATATTATCTAACTTCATTTGCTGAGGGAAATCAACCCCATATTTATTCCATTAGAGAATCCCATAATATTGACTCAGATTCTTAGTCAGGGATGTGTTTGTTATAGTCTTCCTTCCTTTCAAAAAAATAAATAAAAATCATTTATGTTTTATCTCTACATCACACATTATGTTGGATGTAATTGAGGCTGTTTCATACAGTCAATGGCTTTTCTGTGGGAATGACTATTACTACTTTAACAAATAAAGCCTTTTAAAAACCATTTTTTAAAATAAAATTATCCAAGACTCTTACAAATGTTGATGGGAATTCAAACTGTCTTGGAAATACTTTAGATCGTATGCTTTATGTAACACACGAGACACATTGATCCTATTGCTAAAGATACTTCTATAACAAATAGTTTTGAGATCTGAAAATATAAGTATATAGGCATTCTTATCCTTTTCAAAGTCTACATTTTATGAAAGCATGTGGGAGGATAAATCTACAATAAAATTATGGAATAAAAGAACATAAGTGAATTGGCCAAGCTAATTATTAGTATAACTCAATTTTCTATTACATACTTCTTTGACTACAATAGATGCTATTAAATTGTCTTCTTATTGTCACTTTACTTCAGGTATTTTTTAAATTCTTATGTAGAAAACCACAAGAGAGAAATTATAGTACAAGATCTTCTTATATAATTAGGATTAATCTTGCATTTTGTATCCCACTACAAAGGAAATGAATTGTTTTCAAGTGTTTATAGTTTATAATTGAATTTTTAGTATCCTAAGAAGCCTAAAATATGCAGTGATCTTGCAGCCTTTTAAAATCAACTATGTACACAAAGTCTTAGAATCACTGGTTTATGTTCACTGGTTAATGCGTAAGATTCGTGAGCTGTCATTTCCGGCATTAGTGACAAGTCAAAATATGTTGCTAGGTACAGAAATGAAAAAAAATTACATCTCTGAGGGTCCAGGAGGGATCTAAAATTAGTTTTGCATTAATAGCATCATAAAGTAGCACTCATCATTTTTGGAGCTTCCAGCCTCATCTGCCACTAAAATGAACCGCAGATCTTTATCTCACGAGAACTCCCTAGTGGAATTAAACAGTAATGTAAATAGCTCTGCTGATGGAAACCCTATCTTAGATCCATAGCCGAGCCTAGGTACACCACTCAGACCTGCTGCCCCACTCTACTAGGAAGAGGGCTTACTAGTCCTTCAGTAAAACAGACAAGATAAGTGTAAGAGGGCACGTGCCCTTGGCAATGCAGAATTTAATCATTGAGCACAGTGAGGCTTCAGGCTGTCTTAATCTGAAGATCTGGACCATTAGGTTAGTAACTTCTCTTTCTACAATAGAAAGATTGATTGATTATGGTCTTTGAGTCTTTATATTAGTTTTATTTTTTTTTTCTTAAAGATTTACAAATGCAGTTCTTATCAGGTGGAGCATACTTTTTTCATTTCAGAAAAGTGTCCTCATAGTTAAAAATCTAGGGAATGCTCTACTAAGCTCCTACGCTGTATTTTACTTATAAAAGGGAAGAAAGGTATTCCTAGCACTGGAGACAGACTATTAAAGTTTGAAAGGCAGGCCTACCATGTTTAAAGGCAGGCCTATCATATGTTTAAACTTAGCCTTGAGCCTAGAATGCTTCAGTCTCTCATTTGTAAAACAAGAATAAAGTTAGTACTTACTTTAAAGAGCTATTGTAAAGATTAAATGAGGTAATATATGCAAAGAACTTGGAACAGTGCCTGGCAATTAATAAATCCTCAAAAACTTCTAGCTGTAATATTATTATTATTACTAAAAAGTAAGGTCATTTGATCCTTATTCAGGTCCTTTTTTATTATATCATAAGAGATAATTATGATAAATATTGGATATATTTGATTTTACACCTCATAGCAGTTTAGAAAGTTCAAACAATATAATTAGATATATATTCAGAGGAGGGGGGGATAAAAGCAAAGATGTGGTAGGGACATGGAATAAGTGATAAGTGGCTGTCAGATAATAGAGAAAAAGTTTTCAAGAATTACGAAGCCTCACATATCTGGGTCATCTGTGACTAGTATAAAGGACATAGCACTATTTCATTATTTCTTATGGGAATAAAAATATTAAAATAAAGTAAATAATACGCTATAATGAAGTTTCTTGGGCCATTAAAAATGGCTTAAATTACTTTCAGTATGTTATGATGAAGAATACCAATATGTCTCTAAAATATTTCAGTGAGGGCTTTTTTGAAAAGCAGACTTAGTTTATTGAAGGAAATTGCCTATTCAGACATACAGTCTCATTTTAAAAATCACATATTGCATTTTATACTTAAGTAAGCCATGTCTTTATTGCACTTCCGTTGCCTGTTCATTCAGGTCCCACCCCCACCTGCAAGTTACTTTCCAGATATAGCAGTTGTATGTTGTTGTGGCATCTCCCGGAGCTGTCTCCTGTGGTCACGTGTGTGTCCAGTCCAGTGTCATGGACTGTCTCGGCACCTGCCTGCTCTAATGCTATGCAGGGATATCCATGCTAAGACCTCTCCTTGGTAAAGGGAGGCATGTTACCAATCCCCTGGGATGCATCATGGACCAATTTACCCAGGCAGGGCACAAACTATCCTGTTCCACCTCTATCACCACTGTCATCCTAATATATTCAAGGCACTGTCCCCTGAGGCCACAATGAAGCCATACTAAGCCCCATGTTCCATCATGCTTCTGTCAATATATTTTTCAAAATTGTATATGTCATTATATATAATATACTGAGAACTTATTGTTACTGAACAGAAAGAGTTTGTCCACTGGGCGCTAGCAGAGCCAAACACTAAACAACAAGAATTGCAGTGGAGAAAGATTTCCTAATTTATTATGAATGGTGAAACCCAGGAGAGTGAGAAGCTAATGNTCCTCTACAACTAGACTGAAGAACAAAATGACAGCAACTTGTCTGTTCCCCTTCCCCCAATTCCCCAGCACTGTTCCCATCTCCCCAATTCCCTAATAAAAATCTTAAAAAAAAAAAAAGATGTGTAAGAGGAATAAAATAGCAAATAGCAAATAAATGAACACTGAAGCTGGTTCATATCTATTGTGTGAAAAGTCTTGGAAAATAATGAGAAAATGTACAGCTATACATTGAACTTGGTACTTAAAATATAAAAGTCACAAGGCATTTAATTCTTCTGGTTGCCAGGGGGCTGCTGGAACCAGAGAACAAATTTTTGAAGCACAAAGACTGCTGTGTTTTCTTTTCATGGACCAGTTCTCAATTTGCAAACATATAGAAGCTTTCAGGGAGGATTTGAAATATATATATATATATATATATATATATATATATATATATATATATATATATATATATATATATATCTTTATGAAGAACAAATCAGATCAGACTAATCTAATTCTCAATTCTCTCTGTGACTGAATGGCAGACCCTGTGGTTAAAAGGAAACCAATAGATATAAGCTCTTTAATTCAGTCAGTCTTTTAATTTAGTTTTATATGACATTAATTAGGGAGCAGCAAAGCAGAGTTGAGACCCTGCTATTAGAGCATGGGTGTGTAACTGCTTGGAAGGTCACACTCAAATAGTAGTTATTAATGGGTCCATGCTTGCCCTGAGGGATGGGAGTGGATACTGAGTGATGCTTGGGATTCTGATCTAAGTCCTTTGCTGTATCTTTATCTGTGACTGGGATGATGAAGTGGAGCTCTTACTCCTTAAGTTCTTGAATAACATTAAATTGGGAGGGGTAACTGTCCTTAGAATAAACTTGAAGATTTAAATGACCTTCTTAAAATGAACAAGTCATTTGTGAAAAACACAAGAAAGGAAAAAGGAAAATGTTTAGGAACAAATAGAAAGAGGGCGGCAACTTCACAAAAAATTCTCTACACACTGCAAATGGGAAGTGGTAGGACTGATTTTAAGTAGCCACAATGGGAGAAAACAATAAAATTAGCCCCCAGTCAGGGTGATTTTAAAATATGTACAGTCTTCCCAATTAATGCATTGCAAATGAGAATGTGGAGAACATCCTGCTTCCAGGTAGAATTTGACACTCTCCATCCCTGTCAGCTTAACTATGGATTAGGTACCCAATTTTACAAACCCATTTTTATATGATATTCTAGGTTAGCCAAACCCTAGGAGTCATTTCTGAGTCAGTAGAAGGCAAAGAAAAGAGTTTCAAAAGATGGAGAACACGCTACCCTTTTAGATATTCCTGGTCTATGTACTTGTTAAATGGAGTGCATATATGTATTCCTTGACCCTATTTTGCCCAACTGCGAATCTTGATTTCTTTTGCCCTTCCAGTTTTTTGCCTGAATGTCATAATCCCTAATTTCCTTTTTCATTCTAGGTCCTATGATTTATAATCAGTAGGTGAGTCGCCTCACCTTGATTTATGGGGCTGAGTACTCTGGCTACTTACTAAATTTGACCACAATATCCCGTTGGCATTTAGTAACACTGTTCTTACAGACTCCTGGATGTCTGCATGTTGTTATGACCTCTAACCGCTTACCAGACAATGTCTTGTCAGTTTTGACTGCTTGCCACGACTTCACAGAGCACCTAAACTTGATCCTTGATTTCTGGTAGTTTTTTTGTTTTTTGTTTTTTATTTAGTTTTTCCTTCTTTATCTCCAAATTGATCACCTGGCTGCAGACCTCTGACATCCCATGGACCACCATCTTTAGCTTATATACTTGTACACAGAGATAGCCTCTAGCCCCATGGCTGACCGCTACGTGAATCCTTTAAATGATATTTGTTGGGGCCATTTCATTTTATTTTTTTTCTTCCAAAACAGTGGAAAAACAAAAGCATATTGAAATTGAATCTCTACCAAAAAAATTTCAGATGTAGTGAAAATCCCTTACATTCCTCTGTCTATCCTGATGCACTAATATATTTTCTGATAATAGTTTGGTATATACTCTTCCAGTTATATAAAATTTTATATATGATAAATTTTTTAACAAAATTATATTATATTCCACAACTTGATATTTTTTATTTATTTTATATTTAACCAGTTCCCTTTTGGTGAATAATAGAATAATTCTAGGTTTTTTTCTATTATAAAAAATATTACATATCCATAGACTCATAACCTTACCCCAGGCACTTATATATGTATATTTCTAGAATTATAAATATAATAAATTTATTGAAATTTAATTGATTTGAATTGAAAGAAACCATGATATCTTTTTTTTTAAGATTTTATTGGGGAATTGGAGGAGGGGAACAGCTTTGGGGATTGGGGAAG
>NW_017733001.1:79413-87176 GCF_001890085.2 Hipposideros armiger
AAAGTTGTTATACAGATTTAAGTAACTTAATCTTCTGCATCAATAAGCTAAGTGTTTCTAGAGGTCACCCTCCTCTTCCTAGTACAGCCAGGGAGGCACCCTCACAATGGAGGTTTCCCTTACAAATGTAAATGTATTGTACAAAGGGTAACTTCCTCTTGGTTTTCAGAGCTTCTCTGTGTCTGCTGTTTCTGAAAGTTAAGCAGCCAAAAATAATCCTTATGCTAAAGAGACATATTTTGGGGTGATAAATTCCACTATAGCTCCTAGGATACAAACCTGTATGGTGTGATACTATACTGAATAGTATAGGCAATTATACTATACTGAATACTGTAGGCAATTATAACACAATGGTATTTGTGTAATGCATTGTGCTAAGATGTTATGAAAAATATGGCTATGAAGTTACTAGGTGATAGGAATTTTTCACTTGCATTATAATCTTATGGGACCACCTTCACATATGTGGCCCATTGTTTACCAAAGTGGTTAATTAGGGAATGACTGGGTGGACACGGAGAAGAAAGATTCATTTGCTGTTAATCCTGAAAAGGAATTTATTTGCTGAGAAGGACTCCCATAGTCAATTGAGAGTCCAAATTTTATAAATAATAAGAACCTAGCAACCATTTCTGACAAGGGCTTCTCTGTATACTTGGAAGAACCTCAGACTGAACTCCCAGCTTTCCACACTGTTTATAATTAAGCTGAGTCAATCACTGCAGGGAAACCCTGGTTTCAGCTTTCAACAAAAAGACTGAGACCTGCCCTGTCCAATCAGAACTGCACAACTTGGATACCTCATTTACATAAAACAGACCTAATTGAGAACCTGGGTAGGAACTTTCACTATAAAAGACAGCCTTCCCTTTGTCTCAGTGGAAAACAATTTGAGTTGCTACCTGAGTCTGTGTGGGGCTGCAGCTCCTTGTTGTTCAAATAAATGCTTTTTATTTTTTATTATAGTCTAAAATTAATTTTGGTTTACCACTGTATATATAAGGCAGCACTTAGCGCTGCTAAAGCTGGGGGTCAGTTATTATCTTTAGCCTTTCCCTGGTTAATCCACCTGCCTCTTCCCCAGTATCACGTTATTAAAATTTCATCAATGGACCCCCATCAATGATTTGATGGGGAGTTTAATTTTGACATTCGGAGAGGAGGCTGCACAATAGGTGGATTCAGAAGTACAGGAATCTGGGAGAAATTGCTGCATTGAAATCTACACACATTTTTAACTGTATCGAATGCCAGTTTTCCCAAGTTGATTTTGTCGATTTATATTCTCACCAGCAGTGCATGGCAATTCACCTTGTGTTGCTACTTCATCAACATNAGCTCTTATGGCCATTCCAGAAAAAGAGTTCCAAAATTGCTTTGAAGGGTGTGTGTGTACATAGCTTCCCAAGGGGAGTACTTCGAAGGTGACCATACTGATATTCAGCAATAAGGTATGTAGCACATTTTCTAGGATGAGTTCGCTAACTTAATTGTCCGACCTCGTACACACACGTACACATGCACACGTACATATGTGTGTGTATATAATATTATTATTATATATGTACATTTTTCTGTCATTATCACTTGAGTAATCAAACATCAGCTCATTAGTATTAAGCATTTTCTTTTGTGTCTGTAATTTATGGTGATAATAAGCCATTCTATGACTAATACAACCTCACATGCCCTAACACATTATTTTTTCCTTCATCCTGGCCTACCATATTAACTGGAGGTCATTATTTTTATCTCCTTTATCAATTATAAGCTTATGATAGGATGTTCTGAACCAGTTCTCCCTATGACCTAGAACGACATCATCTCAGCCACCTTTTTCTGCATTGCAAACTATACACTTTATGTCAATGTCCTTTCATACAATTTGGAAAATACTTTATGCCAATTACAGCCACAGAAGGTTAACCTGAAAATTTAGTCATGTTATAGCTGGTCTTACTTGTAATATGATTGATTAAATGCTTGAGTTGATTCAATCAGACATTGAAATTATGAAAAGGATGAAACCATTCACTTTCCATAAAATTGCACTGTTTTTAAGCCTTTAAAATTGACACACCTTGAAAATTGCCTTACATTATAGATTTTCCTCTGTACAGGTGCCAGTGGTAACTCTGTATGCTTAATTCTGAGGCAGAAAGTAGAGTAGGTGGAAAAGGATAACATGCATTTGGCAATCATTTTGAATAATTTTTCAGTTCATTAAGCCTCAGAATTTAAGCTGTTCTAAATAAGACAAATGTGTTCCCTTTTTTCCAATATATAAAGCATAATTATTTCAAATTACTTTACTTGGTATTTCATATATATATTTAAACTATGAAAGGTGAATGAGTTAACATTTTTGAATTTTGATTGTTAACTGTAATATACCATCACTTTTATGATATAAGAGTGTGTATATAAGTGTGTGTGTTGAATGTGGGTATGGGTGCATGTGTGCAACTACTTATAGGGAAAATCTTTCCTATTCATAACTTCTCAAAATACTACTAATAAAATTAGGAAAATAGTGTTCATAGAGTTGCTTTTAAAGTGTATAAATTTGAGTAAAAACCTTGGAAAAATATTTCTTAAATAAAATAATTTTCATNAGAAAACATAGTGTATATATAATGGAATATTATTCAGCCTTAAAAAAGAAAGAAATTCTGTCATTTGTGACAATGTGGATAAAACTGAAAGACATTGTACTAAGTGAAATATGCCAGACACAGGAGAACAAATACTGCATAGTATCACTTATATGTGCAACTTAAACTAAAAAAAGTCGAACTTACAGAAACCCCAAGTAGAAAAGTGGCCAGGGGCTGAGGGGTAGAGGGAATAGACAGAGGTTGGTAAAAGGGTACAAACTTTCAAATGTAAGATGAACAAGTTCTGAGAATCTAATGTATAACATGGTGACTGTCATTAACACTGTATTGCATTACTAATATTTGCTAAGAGCATAGAATTTTAATATTCTTACCAAAAATTGTAAAAATGAGGTGATGCATGTGCTAATTAACTCAATGGGGCAAATTCGTTCACAATGTATACATATTGTATGCTTTAAATATCTTGCAATTTTACTTATCAGTTATACCTCAATAAAACTGAAGAAAAAAAAAACAGATTTTTATAGGATTTCTGTGTATTCTGGATAAGAATCATTCTTTTATGTATAAAAGTTTGTGGTTTTTTTCAGTTTCTAAATATATACTAGTAGGTGAAGATAACTGCTCATTTTATTTCATTAAGGTAAAAACCATGTATTTATTAAAAAATGCTTTATGTCCTGCTCAGTTTTTGTAAATTACATGTGCTTTTTTAAAAACAAATCTTGATTCTATATAAAAGGATAAAAGTTTGTATATGTGCTTATTAGCTCAAACTTACTTTTTGTACTATTCACATTTTCTATGTTCTTGATTGTTTTTAATCTATTTGATCTATCAGTATGGAAATGGGTATTTTTTGAATAGGTTGGGTTTATTTTTCTGTTATATTTACTTTAAATATTATGAGGCTATGTTGTATATTATATGCAATTATAACATTGTTTTACATTCTTAAAGGATTACCCTTTATCTTCAGATTATGTCCTTTTGTATTTCTTGTTAATGCTTTTGGATTTAGGTTCTATTTTGTCTGATAATAATATCACTACTCTGGATGTTTTCTAATTAGCATTTTACAGTAGAACTTTTCCCCTTCATTTCATTTTTAGCGTTTCTCTAAATTGTATATTATAAAATTGTTATGAAATCTCTAGCCTTTATTAAGTGAGTAAAATATATTAGCATTTTGGGTCATTATTCGTCATTTGAATTCATTTTTGTGATTTTACTCTCTTTGCTACTAACCAAGGTTTTATTTTGCTACTCTCTCTTATTTTCATGCTTTCTGTGGGACTTTCATTATTTTTTCTCTTTCATTGCTTTGGAAATCAACCATTACATTTCTATTATTGTTGTGATTGTCCTTAAATTTTAACAGGCATACATAGTGCTATATTTTTCTTTTTATTTTTCCCAATATTCTTATGCGTCTCAGGTGCACAAACATTGATGGTAATCCTTGGCTCAGAACATACTCTGGACATAGTCCTTTTCTATGTATCTCTCTATCAATTTGTTGTAATATAATAAGTGCTTATAAATCCACCATCCTACACAAAGCCTGGGCCTTGAAAATCACTTACATCTACTTACTTACAAGTTCCTCCATGATATCCCATCGTTGCCCCTTAAGGAACTACCTTGTGAATGCCAAGTTTATTATTTGTCTCCTTTTCTTTTCTATAGTTTTATCTGTATTTCATGCATATCTAAATTGACTTCAGTTGTTTCTAACATTTTATAAAGATATTTTTTGTTCTGTATCATATTCAGAGAATTACATTTTTCATTTAACATTTATTCATATTTTGACACTGCTCTAATTCATTAATTTTGACTGATATCTTTTTTTTACCAACCCTTTATCAAGTATGTGAATTTAAATATATTTCCAAAGTTTGTAATTTGTCTTTTTATTCTTTTTAGGGTATGTTTTGATAAAAAAAGTTTTTAATTTTTATATGAGATTATTTTCTTAAAATTTATAATTTATAACTAAAGTTTTTTTATTTTAAAAACTTTCTCAACTCTAAAATTGTAAGAAAATCAACTAAATTTACCTTCTCGGCTCTGAAATTATAAGACAATCACCTAAATTTTTTACTTTATTTTTCAATATAATTTTGACATGTAAGACTTTAATCCATTTAGATGTAACATTTCATTTGTTGTGAGGGAAAAAATTTCATTTTATCTTTTTCCCATATGGAGCTCCACCAAAGGCCCTCTTCCAAGAGAATAGTCATTATCACACCTGTCTGGAAGTTCTTTGGAAACCCCCACTCACAGGGCTTCACTTTCTTTGACTTAACTCAGTGTTCATTAGTTGAAAATTATTTATTTGTCAAAAATGAGAGCTGCAGTTGTTTATTATCAAAGTTCCCTGAAATGGTGTTAACAAAAGCTGTTCAAAAAAAAATTTTTTTTTTTTTTAATTGGGGAATTGAGGGTGTGGGAACAGTGCTGGGGAATTGGGGGAAGGGAAACAGACAAGTTGCGTCATTTTTGTTCTTCAGTCTAGTTGTGGAGGACGTTGCTTCACTGGCTCAAGTTGGCACAATCATTGTGCTCTTCCCGGGCGAGGCACATCACTCACCGGCTTCTGGACGGCCACTCACTGCGGCTGCTGGCCGCTCACGCTGGCTGCTGGCTACACACAGTAGCCCATGGCAATCCACTGCCACAGGGGCTGCAGCCCACGCCTTTGCCAGCGACTCACAGCAGCCCAGCTCCAGGTTGAGCTGTTGTTCAACATCTTAGCTGTAGAGGGCAGTGTCACTGGTCCTCATATGTGGGATCTGAACCGGGGCCTTCTGGCATCCCAAGAGAGTTCTTAACCATCGCGCCACTCGGCCGGCCCATCAAAAAATTTTACAGTTAGGGAATTAGATATCTAAAGTGTTTTAAAACGTTTCAAAAGAGATCTTGAAGGAAAAACCTGAGAAGGCCCTAATCTCACTTGCCTGGCTCACTTGAAGCTCTGTACAAGCAGGAAATACAAGCTAAAAGTGGACTTGGATGCTGTCTGCTGAAGCATTGAAGGCATAAGCAGAGCATGCTGGCCAAGGCTGGGAGACATACTAACTCAGGGCATTTAAGGAAGTCTCTGTCTAGTCATTGGCTGAACACTAAGATGCTTGAGCAAACACCCCAGTTGCTGGATATGACTAAGCATGCAGACTTTAGAGAGTTAGTCCAGGACTGTTGTTCAATGAATAACATTAATCTATACATGCAAGAAGCTCTGTTAAGTCCAATTAGGATTTACTCAAAAAATTTTCACAACTTGTTACATCATAATCAAACTCGCAAAGAAACAAAGGGAAAATTTTGAAATCAGCAAGAGAGATCCAGCTCATCACATATGAGAGAATCCTCAATAAAGTTGACAACTGATTTTTCTATGCAATATTGTTCTGAAGGATCTAGCCAGATTAATAAGGCAGGAAAAAAAATAAGAAAGAAGTAAAGGAAAAGGAGAAGTAAAACTATCTCTTTTTTAAGATGACGTGATTTTATATGGAGAAATCCTATGTAATCAATTCACAATATATCTATTAAAATGAACGAATTGAGTCAAAAAGTGCAGGCTATAAGAACGATAGGCAAAAATCAATTGTATTTCTACACATAAGTAATAAACAACAATAGCAAACAAAAGAATAAAATTCTTGGAATATATTTAAACAAAAGTGCAAGACTTGTATACTGAAAAGTACAAAGTATTGTTGAAAGAAATTAAGGATGGTTCTTCAAAACATTATGCTAAGCCAAAGAGCCTGCCACAAAAAAATATGTGCTTTATAATTCCATTAATATGCAATGTCCAGAATAGTCAAATCCATAAGAATAGAAAATAGATTATTGGTTGCCAGGACCTGGTGTCAGAAAAAAATTGAAGAGTGAGTGCTAATGGATATGGGGTTTCTATTTGAGGTGATGAAACTATCCTGAAATTAGGTAGTGATGATAGTTACAAAAAGCTGGAAAGGCGCCCTTCACTTCAAAAACCATGAATTGTACACTTTAAAAATAACACTATTTTGGTAATTTAAAAAAGTATTTGAAAAAGCAAGTAAATGGGATAGGGTAGAACTCAGAACACAGAAAATAAAGATGTTTGCACGTTACTATCAATCCTTAACTAAGTTTACCTAACAGTTTATTTAAAAGCCATATTAGGAAACTGAAAGTCAGTCGACATTTTGGTTTCTTTTGGCTTCGGTTTAATAATTTGTTAGTGAATACAACCACTACTGGATGCAAATGTTCTTCGAAAGAAAATGTATGACTTGGTAATTTTAGTACCTGCCTAGATGACAGGTACTCAAAGCCTTAGATCTGGGTTTCTTTGTCAATCATTATGGTGTTCCAAAGATCTCCCCATCTCAATATACACATTGTTACTCCATCAAATAATAGTCTACCAAGTAATAACACTCCATCAAGTCTTTCTGTCTGACAAATGTATTCTGGATTTAAACAGAGACAATTCAACACAAAGTTGTATGTGGCTAATTGGAATAGTTTAGGGAGGATTTATCACTTGTAAGTATCTGAGGTTATCTTAAAGGAAGAAACTTTGAGCAAATGATATACTACCTAAATTGACAGATATCATATCTATGGTTTTGTATTTTATAAAATTTATCATACCACTTTTTCAACCCAGTTGTTTCACTCTCCTTTGCTAGAAAATGCATTCTCAAAATAGGGGTCAATTGACAATGAACACAAACACTTTCAAACAATAACCTTGATTTATCTGTGAAAATTAAAAATGTAAACTATTATTTCAGGGACCCTCAACACTACTGTAAACTTCAAAATCCCCTTGCATTCCAACGCCTTTTTGAAGTACAGTGAAGAGTTTTAATCTCTAAACCAAGAATATTTTAAAACAAAAAGCTGCTAGAACAAAACAATAGACAGCAAGCTAAACAAGACCCAGAGTAATTTTCTTGTCTCTGTGAAAAACATGAAAGAATTGGTGCCTCTAAGAAAATGTTTTCTTTGTAAATGTCATTTTTCTTTAGAACTCTTTTCAAATATTTTCATCACTTGCTATAATCCAACTATCAGGTCAAAATTTATATTTTTAATGTATTTATTATAAAAACTATATTTTAAGAGTAT
>NW_017733001.1:90876-96032 GCF_001890085.2 Hipposideros armiger
TTTGCCAGTGGGGAAGTAATGTGGTATAATAGTAATGTGGGGTTGAATTGGGAAATTGGGACAGCATCTAGAATCTAGTATCAGTCCTGTCACTAACTAGCTAAAAAAATCCCCATAAAGTCTTGGATAGTTATATTTCTTCTTGTTAAAATGAGGAGCTCCAGGAACAAAGTCCCTAGGGACTCTTAGAGTTAAAAAATAATGTGTGTTTTTAAATGCTTTTGTGTCTTGTCTCCTGTAAGGTGGAGACATGGATATTGGACTTCCCCACAACACCTTGGGTACTATTATTAGCATGGACATAGTACTCCCTTAATGTCATTCCCTTGGGCTGGAATGTGTGCAAGAGAGAAATGGGAGCTAGACAACTTCCTTTACAAGTTTTGTATGTGAAACTGAAGATCCACTAAGCAAAAGTGCAAAACAGAACATGTCAAGGCAATGTTGAAATATAAGTTCAAATAAGATGGTACAGCCATGAACACACTGGCACAAAGAAGCAGCATACACTAGCTCAGCACGCTGAAAAAAATCCAGCTTTCTAAACAAAATTCTGGCTTACTAGGATTCCTAAAGACAGAAGCATCTGAACTTGAGCCTCTGTAAACAGTAACCTCCTCAAGCCAGAGGATAACCTCTGTGACTGCATCGTGAGACAGTGGCCACTCATCATCAGTCTCTGGTGGGTTCACAGAAACAGTCAAGGGCGTATGTCTCAAACTCTTATGAATTGAAATGGTGATAGCCATAAAGGCTTGCCTAGCAAGGCCTCGTTTATTCTGGAGCATTAACATAAGATGTGCTGAATAAAATGTTTTGCGTGTATGTTGAATCTCTTTTTTGTACCCTTATGTGGGTTAGTGGGTTTCATGAGGTAATTCACTGTAAAGGGTAATATTTGCTGTCAGTTATGTTCTCCTCTTCCTCTTCCCTGCCCCTTCCACTTCTATCATGTTTATTTAAAGAGAGATACTTGCAGTTGCATTTCTGAATTTGTATAGTATCCAAACTTTACCACAATTCTGTCAGTTTCCGACATGTTTCCCAACTGAAATATGTTGCCTCCCCTCACCTTTTCACTATATTTAGTTTCTGTCTTCCTACCTTCATTCAGTATTCTCTACCAAAGAACATATTAGAATCATCTAGACAAGACCTTACCCGGGAATAGTGATTTTTAGAAATTCTGGGCGCACTAGCATCTGTAGTATTTTAAAGTTCCCGGGTGATCCTAATGTGTAGCCATGTTTGAAAACTATGATTCGTCTAGACAGTTATTAATGTCTTTCATTTTAAATGTGTGGCAGACATAGCTATCATACATTTTTTTATAGATTTCTACGTGGAGCAATGATCTTTTCATTTGTGACTAAAATATTGAGGGCTTTCCTTTTTTGGTGTTTTTAATTAAAATAATAAGTTGCTTGCTGTGTTCAGTGACTAGATTCAATAAGTATTTCTGACCCAGAATGCAACCACATGCCAAGCATTATACTAAGTGCATCCATTTTCATTATCTCATGTAACTATATCAGTAACTCAATCAAATAGATATTATTATTTTCAGTTCACAGGTAAGAACACTGAAGGTCACACTTTAAATTATTTGTTGTCTAAGGTCATACTAATGGATCTATAATTAAAAAAACAAATTTCTTGGCTCCTACTCCAGTGCTCTCTTTCATTAGTGGTGTTTCCTAGGTAAATTTCAAGGTCAAGTTTGAAAAATTGGAGCCCATTATTCTATAAACATTGCTTTGATTCTTCTGCTCAGTGACCATGCTCTTCCCGTAATAAAATAGATCTATCATTTGCTGTTTACTCACATAGCTCTAAAGACTGACTTTCATAGTTGATTTTCACAGTGGGCATTCAACTGCCTGAAAACTCTTTATATCATCTGAAGACTTGATTCTGTAAGCCTTTATCATCCAGAGAATAATATTGTTTATCAAATGTGTACTTTTACCACTGCTATTCTGTTTCTAGTGGAAGATAAGCCTCCTTAAAGCCTTGTATGGCGTTTTAGTTGCCTCTGAATTAAAACATTTTAAAGGCCTTTTGAAAGAAAAGTTGAAAGAGCAATTACATTCAATTCCTCATTTGATGTGTATTTATTAGTTCAAATACTAAAGCCCATTAATGACAATTCCTCATATAAAAACCTACTTGCTTTGCTTCAAATTATTTACTGAATCTGCTCAGTAAATCTTAAGACTGAAATTAAAATGTATCAGCTTTGTAGTTCCCAAATTATGAAATATTCTGAGTTGACAATGCCTGCAATCAGGCAACCTTTGGACTGAGAANCCAGCTCTTAACCAACTGAGCCACTCGACCGGCCCACCAATGATTATATTTTTAATATTGGCATAACTACTTCACACTTTTCATTTACTATATTATTGGCATGTACTCATGTTGCTAAGAAAATTTCACAATAGTTAAAAGTGCTTGTTATTTAATAAAATTAATGTACTATATTTTATTTAATCATCTTTTTTTTGTATTTTCATTTTTAAAATGTTTTAGGTTTTAAATTCTGCTATAATGTGTATTTTTCTGTAAATTGAATTAAAAATTATTGTCTTAGGATAAATTCCCTCTAAAATTGTCTGCTATTGTCTCCAAAATAACCAACCAATCACTTCAATATTTGGGAATGGATAAAGGAAGAGAGAAAGGCAGTTAAAACATAGTAAAGAGTTTGAAGTGGTTAGAATCTCTTCTCCATCACTTAGTAACTGCAGGTCCCCATGCAGTATATCTGACCTTTGACCTGTCTTAGTTTTGTTTGTTTGTTTGTTTGTTTTTTAAATGGAAATATACATACTACCTACATTAAGGGGCTATTTATATAAATGAATGTAAAGTACTTAGTTCAGAGTCAGGCACATACTAATTATTCAATAAATGGTATCTATGATGATGATGGTGGTGGTGATGATGATGACAATGGTGAGAAAGAGAAGGAATTCTAACCTTTGTGATATCTGAAGCTAGATTTCTACTCTGAGACTACCTATGTACGCAATCAGTATATTCTAGCAGCTTTGTCTTAAACTAACACAGTAAGAAGTGTGTGTGTGTGTATTGGGAGGACAGGGGATTCCAGAATACAGAAACCTAACTAGTCAAGAAGGCAGGGAGATTCAGCAAGGACCCATGTGAATTAATTATTATAGCTGCATTTTTCCTGAACTTATACACTACTGGTGGTGGATTTTGTTTGTAAATATAATGAAGGTTGATATTAGTATGTTGATTATCCTTAGTACATAAAGTACAATAAACCCTGAACACAGTCTATTGTCAAATGACCTTCTTTTTTTCTAACCTTTGGATCATAGGGAAAAAGTGCATCTGACTCCAAACCAGCCAGTGGCAAGGTGATGCAAGTGATGCATTCCTAGATCCTCTTCCTGCAAGCCTGGGATGTGCTCCACTCATTAGGCAGAAGTCCTTGTCCATCTTTGTTTTCACCCAGTACACCGAGCAAAAGACATATGGAATATTCTGGCATCCATTGGGCAAAAATTAAACATAACAACAATAAGACAAAAGTTGATAGACTAAGATGTAGCTGTCAGCTTAGTGTGATTATTAAAAAAAAAAATATATATATATCTTATACATATACTGTTCAGTAATAAATACTTGTAATGTTTCATCATGGGGTATTGAGAATATCCTCTTCATTACATCATTAATAGCATGATACAGTGTATATTATACTATTTAAAGGTCTACTGGTGTACAGAAAGAACATTGGATAAAAGCCAGGAGATCACAATTGTATTTCTATTTTTATATTAAATCATCCTCTAACCTTGGGCAAACAAAAGGTATTTTACTCTTTCCTTATGTATAGATTGATGGGGTAAATGAGATGATCCCTAATTTGTTTCTAGCTTTAGAAGTCAGGGAACATATTTATTAATAATTCCAGTAGATACTATTATTCCTGTTTACAGATGAGGAAAGTTAGGTCAAGAGGATGTAAGTGACTCCTTTAGGTCATGGAGTAGGTAAAAAATGAAAGTAGAATTTGAGCCTGGGCGTCTCACTCAGCTTGTCTCACAGAATAAAAGATGATGCTAGTAGTGATGTGGCAGACCAATTTGACAGAACTAACCTACAAAACAAAATGGATAAGAGATTATTTTAGGATCTAGGTGAGCAATGATGAATACTTGAAATTAGGCAGTAGCAGTGAGCATGAAGTCTAAAGAATGTATGCAAATTAGATTTATGATAGAATCAACAAGACTTGATTATCCATTTCATCCATCAAATGTGGGGTGAAGGATAGAGAGAAATCTAAGATGGATCTCTCGCTTGGGGATTACATAAGGATTGATAAGGAATGCGGGAAACACAGAATAGGAGGCTAAAATGATTAGGTTGGGAAAAATCTCTGTCCTAAAGAATACTGATAGGAATATGTATTCATATTTGATAGATAACTATTAGATAGATAGATGTTAGATAGATAATAAAGCATGGCAGAGAAAGGTGATTATACTGTATTTACACTATATGAAAATCAGCAGAAATATGCAAACCCATGGATGTGGAAATGATAATAATAACTAGAGAGCATAATTAAAGTAAAAAGGAAAAAAGAAAATTAAAAAAAATCTGATTATGTCCTTCTGGGAGTATCAATACATGAATGATAGAAAAAGGAAGAGAATTTAGGGAGAAAAAAGCTATTACTGAAGAAAGAAAATAATGAAAAGAGCTTTATATAAATCAAGGAAGGAAATTATTTCCAAAATGTATGGAGCGATTGAGTTTAATACAATGCTTGGATTTGAAAACTAAAAAGATATTGGTGACTTCAATGAGCAATTCAATAGATCAGTAGGGATATAAGTCAGGTTGAAAAGAGCTGAGAATTAAAAAAGATTGTACAATTATGGACAGTTTTGGAAAACATGTGAGCTCTATTAGATTAACACTGCTGGTACAAATTCCCTTATACTGACATCAGAATTATATGTCAACTGCAATCACATTGGTGTCATTGCCACCATCTTTTTTTGAAGCCATGTTGACCATTGCCACTAGTTTTTAAGCCTTTCCTTGGGCAGAACATTACATAGGACAGGCTGCATGTCAGAGAAGACTGATTTACTCTGTTGATCCGGAGG
>NW_017733001.1:101372-102251 GCF_001890085.2 Hipposideros armiger
GGGGAACTTGGTACTGGATTACTGGATTAATTAGTCTAAGATTCTTCAAGTTATTCTGTAATAGATAATTAATTTTACAACCTGAGATAGGAACCTGGAATTTAGGCTTGTTTGGCTGTGGGGAACAGAAAAATGAGAGATATGACCCCAGCAGGTTTATGTAGAAATGTAAAGGTAATAATAGGCCTTCAGGTAATGCAAGTATATATCGGATAAATTTATATTTTCCTGGAGAGTTCTTGATATGTTCAAATAAGATGTTTTCATTGCCTTTAGACTAAAGTGAAAATTCTTCAATATGCCTTACAAAATGCTACGCTATCTGATAACTAGTGATCATTGTAGATTTTGCATAATCATTTCTCACTTTATTATCTAGACGTATGTGCCTTAACATATGCTGTTCCCTCTGCTAGAACGGTTGTCCCTCACTCTTGTTCCTAATAAACAATATTCAAGAGTCATTTGAAGTATCTTCTTCTTGGTGAATTCTTTTTTGTTCTGTAGGAACTGAAATATAGTATACGAGTATTTATCAAAGCCTCCACTTTGCATTATGTGTACCTTCATTTATAGCACTTAGCAGAATGCATTTTAATAGTCTCTTTACACATGTTTTCTCATTAGACATATAGCTCTGGAAAACAGAGGCCATGACTTTCCACTGGAGCAATCCCAGCACCAAGCACCATGTCTTTCAATTAACAAGCACACAATAAATAACGCGAGAGCAGGAGTATGCGAGGCAAGAAAGAAACTGAAGACTCCTTTTCATTGCCTATTCACATTATTGCTTCCTTACTGCTGGCTAGATCTGCTTCTCATTCAGAAATAAACTAATCCAAAACATAAAAGTTGTAGCCAGAAACTCGTGTGTGC
>NW_017733001.1:103116-105506 GCF_001890085.2 Hipposideros armiger
TGCTTCCTTTCTATTTCAATATCATTCATAGATGTTAAGTTAAAATTTAAAGAGTTCAAAAATTCTATTCCCACCCAGATCAACCATTGGACCTCCTGTCACACAATGATGTTGTATTTTTATTTTTTAAAACATATTGCGAGTTGAGTGTTTTTTTCATATTAGGAAAAGATCTATAGCCAATAAACAAACAACATAATTTGATGCATATTTTGAAGTCAGTAGTTGATACTGTAAATGCAGATGCACAATAGAAAAGCAGTGAATCATAACTTTAAAGGAAGCTTTTTGTAACTTTAGGTGAAAGCAGAGAAACAGCTAAGTGATTAAAATGATAGTTTGCTTTGGCTTTTTAGATAGGAAGATATTGGGGGAAGGAAAATACATCCTGGACTGCTAATTTTGAAGATGCCTATTTTTATCATTTTACTTTTATTTAAAATAAAAATCTAGGGAGTAATAATTTTTAAAAGCTCACCTAGGTGCACGAGCAAAAATATAAAAAGTATCCCATAGGGGGCACTCAAGTACTACGAACTGAAGCAACTTTTTCCAGTCAGATTTTGTTTCGACACGGAAAGGCGTAAACCCTTAGGCACATTTTCATATTACCTTTTATATAAAGAACAAAACTGAGTAAAATAAACGAACATACTCTTTGTCGCACTTCTACTATTCCCCAATGAAAGACAAAGGTATATTAAATGTGCTATTAAATGGTTTTCTGAGCCTTATTATTCTAGAAGCATAAAGACAGGAGACAGTAGGCAGCTGAGTTGGTCTGCATCTTCTAAGTCCCAAACAAGGTCTCTTCTATATTATAGTCCAATGCCAATGACAATTATCATCCTCTTCTGGAGACATTTAGTGGTACAAAACAGTAACAAGCAGTCATGTGCCTCATTCTCCCTGAGGTTTAAAGCAGAATAATATATTTAAATTGGTTCTGAAATAATATTCCTATAGAGGAGCTAGTCGACCACTTGCACAGAGAAGTTGCCACAAATGATGGTGACTGTTTCTTTGGGGGTTGGGGGGTGTGGGCGGTAGACGAGGGCAAAACTGAAATCCACTCCAGCACCTGTGTGCCTGATGATTTCACCTGAATGATGTTTTGGTAGCTGAGACTTTAACCAAAAACTAAGTGGAAACCTGTGATGGAGCCTAACTGAAGTCAAAAAGTGTCTTCTTTAAGTGATGGGGACGAATATGTTTCATTTAAGCTTTGAAACTGTAGAGAAAAAGAAGTTAAAGAAGTTGCTTTCTATGTTAATATGGTCAATATCACGGCAGTTTAAAAATTAACTTCTAGATTTCTCAGGATAGTGCTATGAAGCTCATTAAGCGCATTAAAGACTAATCTACCCCCCTGAATTTCCCATTGAAGTGCTTCAACAGTGCATCCCACTCAGAGCACGTGTGTTTTCTGTTGTTTTCACGCAAGTGAGCTTAATGGGTGCTTTTGATCTTAAAACAGGCATCTATGAATGCTAAGCACTTCTCCTCATTAGCTCCTGCACCACTATCACAGGTGCAAATAATGAAATCACTTCTAGTACAATCTGTTAAGTCCATAACTTGAGATACCTGTACGCAGGTATGATTGAGTCAATCTGTTTGAATTAAAAAGCAAGATATCAATCCTGCTTCCCATATGATTAAAGCTACCTAAATATTTTCTTTCATAAAATTGGGTTATAGTCAATCCCTAACAACGATTTGAAAAGAATCTCAGGTTGTTGATATACTTTGAAAGCACGAAATTTTAAATAAGAAAAGACAATTTGTAACCAAGCTTTCTTGGATTTCATACAGTTATTGTGGCCAAAGAGATAGGATTTTCTGGGACAGTCTTAAGTAGAAATATTCTGTCCTAATGCCAAATAATTATATTTATGAGGCCACATGTTCTAATTTTGATTTGGAAACTATGAGTACCATAAATCTAAAGTATGTAGAGGAGTAGAGAGCAGAGGGAACCGGCTTCAGAGCTATAAAGCCAGCCTGTCAGTTGCCCCTGTAACATCCTCAAAGCTATAACTTGCTTTCTTTTGCAACCTACAGATTGGAGCATGGTTGGTGCTAGAAACTCCTCAGCCAATTCAAGCCTGGTAATTATTTGTCCTTTAATATATTTTATTGTATGTGAACAACAGAGTATGTTACTTTTTCTGAGCTGTTTTCACAGTGGTTAGATGTACCTTTGTGGAAATGTCCAAATTGATTCATCTTCTAGTTTTGGGTAAAAAGTAAAATTAATATTAATAGTTCTTTGACTAATCTTGTATATTTTCTGAAGGTCGGTCAATTTGTGGAGAATGACATATATATATATATATATATATATATATATATATATATATATATATATATATATATGCCATTTTTTT
>NW_017733001.1:105676-110441 GCF_001890085.2 Hipposideros armiger
TTGGTCATCCTATGTCCAAGCATAGCTACTCATTCTCTTCTGCCTTTTCTATTGTGTACTTTTGAATAACTTTGTCCTAACACTCTTTTTGTCATTTATATACTAGGGTTTGCAAAACGATGTGAATGATACTCTTGGTAAAGTCTATTTACAGTGCAGTATATAACAATGGAAAGTCATAAAAGCATTTACTGGTGTTTCAACTATAATTTAACTTTGCTTGTATCTGTGCATAAAATCACACACTTTTACAAATCTTTAATAAGTATTACTTAGGTCTAAATGTCACTACTTTCCTACCCACAGAGAGATGCTTGACACAAAATTAGGGCATTCTGTTCTGGACTAGAAAGCTCCTTTTTGCATTTGAGTTTAAATTGTGATTAAAAAGTACAATTTTCATAATAAAAAACACTTAGAGGACAAAAGCCATTCTTATGAGAGAAACAAAATTTCTACTTAGAAAAATAATGTTTTGAAAAGCTAGTCCTGAATGTTTTCTTTAAAGCAAACTTTAAAAAGAATGTAAAAACTCAACATTGAGTGTATTCCACTTAGCACACGCCTATTTAAGACTTACTCTGTGACAGGTTCTGTGCCCAAAGGGGAGCTGATGACAGACACTGAAGAACTGTTCCCAGTGGGAATTACACGAAGTACATTGAAGAAAGGTTTGTTTTTCTCTTCTTTTTTCCTTTTTAAAATATTTTGTTTTTCTTTTCTTTTTTTTTAAATTTCCTTTATGAAGGCCATACCTGATAAAGGAACAGAAAAAAAAAAAAAAAGATTACATTTCTTATAAGCCCCACCATCCAAAGCAAAACAATTCCCTCCCAAAGTGAAAAACAAACAAAGCTAAACAAAGATACTATAGCTCCAAGTTACTTTTTATACTTTACCAATAACTAATTTTATTAAAGTACATATAAAATGCAATTAATGTAATTCCGGTATCCCATCTTTTCAGTTCTGTTGGTTGCTTGTATCTACTTATATCTTTGTCATTCTATTTTTCTGTTTACTTCGGATACAGGGATGTATCTGAGTGAAAAGGTAACAGCAGATATAGGAAAGATTAAACAAGTTAAAGGGAAGACATGAAAAGCCATTAATCAGCAGTATGACAAATTGTCTCTCAGTACCTACTGTTGGGGAAAGACCATGCAAAAAGATTATGTTTGGTGGGATTAGAGATTGTGAAATGCTAAAGTGTACATTAAAAATAAACATAAGAAAAATATTATTTGGATATAAAGTAGAAAATTATTAACTATAAAGTGGCTAAAACACTTGTAGGGTCCCATATAATATCAATAATAAATATAAATAAGTAAAAGTTGAACCAGACTTTCTCAAGGTCTGTTTTTGTCCTCTGATTCTGTAAGAATTCACAGCACAACAGAATACTAGCTCTGATTAATCTGTACGTTACCACTGACAACAGTTCTGAATGTTCTGAATTGTGAACATTTCTGAATTTGCTACCACGCTCTAAATCAAAGGAGGTATGACGTGCTGATTGACTAAATGCTGGTACCAATCCTCAAGATATTTAAATATATGCATTGTGATTTCTTATTCAGAGTCTAAGTCTAACAGAAGGGTCAGGTTTTTCTTATAAAGCTTTATCTGTAAAGATTATTTTCCAAGAAAGATGCAGCCCTGATTTTATTTTGTGGTCTCATCTGTGGCCTTTATGTGTCACACATGTGGTTTACAAAAAGCATGGTTCCCACAGATCCTGGAAAGGCAGCCCATGATCACAGAAGGGACATTTGATGTAGATTGTAAACTCTGGTAGTGCAGGGCCCATGCCTATTTTCTTCATAGCTATTTGCATCGTCCTGAGTGCAGTGGCTTTTTCATAATATATTGTTGTTACGTGAATGAACAAATTCAAATCCCCTGGGCTACTACCCCTCTGAGCTGGGAAAAAGCTCAAGGAATATCAATGAAGTGCACTACACAATATAGGGGAGAGTCAGAAAACTTTATTCAAGGGACATCTCTGATATTAATAAAATATATGACTTCAGAGTAGTCACCTTTCCTGTCTTTCATTTTGTTTTGTGTTTTCACTTGTAAAATAAACTGGAACACATGATTTGAATGCTTCTTCCAGCTCCAACAATCTAAGAGTTCCTAATTAAAATTAAGGAACAGCAAGACGATGACTGAAGGACAGAGACCAATATTAGCAGCTAGAAAAAGGACTCAAGGGCATATTCAGACAAAGTGCTCCCAGCCATGGACCACTGACAAACAACCCCCAGCATGGAACACTAACTTTTTTCTAGCAGCTGGAGATGGGAGTATGGAGAGTATCTTGACCACAAGCATGTCAAGGTCAAAAAGTACCAACAGCAACAAGCATTATAGTCAGTAACTGACTAGATATTCAAGGGCTATTTCCATGCAAGTAGTGACAAAGAGTTTTTGGCCACACACATACACACACTCATTGCATTATCACTGACCATGCCTTCTGAAGACATATCCAGAACAATAGGATTTGTCTTTTGAGTATTATTATTGTTAAGGAAGTAACTGTTGCCTGATAAGATTGTCTAAATCAGTAAAGACTGCTTTCCTTTCTTTCCTTTTTACTGTTAAAAGTTTTTCAAACAAGAGTCAGATAAAACGTAAAACTATCAAATCAGTATTAAGAGTTTCTATTATTTATCCTTTGAAAGTTATAATTGACTATCAGTTGTGCTTTTCACTGTAATATGTGTATCTGAAAGAATTTATAGGTAATGACAGTAAAGGTAAGTGGAGATTTATATAAAGAGAAAAACTTAATTTGCTTTGAAATAATTTTACTTTCCAGGTTTAATTAGATAATTGCATCACATTTCATTTTCTTTTCAGATGTGTAGACCTCCTAATAGGTCTCACATAGTAGGAATTAAAGTTGCACTAAAATCACATTTATCTCAACTAAATCCCCATATGCCAGTTGAAACAGCAGGCTACCAAATAGTTATAGCACACTTTTGAAGGCAAGAAGTTAAAACTGTGCATTGGAATGGAGCAGATTGATAAATAAAATGAAACTAAAGGTTGTTTTTGTTTGTTTGTTTGTTTTTTCCTAAGCAGTTTTGTCAAGAGTAACTCTGTTTCAATTTTAAAGCACTGCTAATGTTTCTTTAACAATTTTCTATCTCTGCCCCCAATGCCTTCTTCTTTCTCATCCTGTGTCTGCTGCTGCCTGGCAACTTTTCTGTGAGGAAAGGCAGGGTAAAAACTCTAGCAGCCCTTCGAATGATCGCTGCAGAAATTCCTAGCAACCTGAGTTTCAGACCAGCTTTCCACACACATCACTTCCGTAAGACAGGCTGTCAGTCCTGGTTTGTTTAGACACACACACTCTTCCTCCTAACAAAACATGTGCATAGGATATGAATCATTACTACTCTATGGTAAGAAAGAAAAAAGGGCACAAATAAGTTAGCAGAAATGAAATCTGATGTTTGATTACATGTATGCAAATCATAGGTCTAATGAGGAAGTATAAGATTACCACTGACTAATAATTAATATTCACATGTTGTTTTAGAACAGAAAGTAAGAATGATTGGCTCAACTTTGTTTAATTTATCTCAGTGAGAAATTTCATAACATTCTATAGTTTGATAAATTAATTTATTTAACTTGTCAGTGTTAACACTGATTAGAATGAAGAAATTATAATTGGCCATAGGAACACACAGAATTTGAACAGTAACTCTAGCTATTCTCTCTTCACTATTAAATCACTTTGTTAATTTTCTTTTTTATTAAAGCATATATAATGACAAGTAAAAGTATTTCACAGGAAATAATTATGTTTTTTCTTTTTTTTATAATCCATTATAAGTGATAGTCATTCAAAACGTAGAAATAAATTACTTGATTTTAAAACTCAAATTTGGCCTATACCTTTATCATCCTCATTGATGCTCATAAACAAAATATATCTGTTTTGACGAACTGGTAATTTTTAATGGGTTTTTACAAGAAGACCCCTCCCCCCATATATGGGTGATTTGATATGGGACAATTTTATCCAATTTCATTTTAACTCTGGCCTTATTTCAGTTTTGGAGCAAATACAGATCTATTAAGTTTAATATTTAATCTGTTTATTATATTATTATGGCTTTGTGGTCTGAACCAATGTTTTTATTACAATTTTTGTCTTAGAAACCTGCTTGACATGCATTTAAATGCATATGTTGTAAGCGTTTGGCCACTGATACATACCTAAGCATCCATTCTTCCACTAGATGGCTGTGGACGGTTTTATACTCTTCAGGTCTTTGTTAATAGTATCTATTCCCATTCTTAAAATAAGTCCCAAATTACAATTTGTAGATAAAATTGAGACTCATTTCACTGTTGATATGAAATATAAGTCCTCACCATTCATTTGTATGCTGATGTATAACCTTAGCAATTAAGCTTCCACACTTGATTTTATACCATCATTTTGAGTCATGTGTCATTTACATAGGCAATTTGATTGGTAATTATTAAAAAGGAATTCTATTTTGCTTTATTATTCTGATTATAATGTGTGGGCAATGCATCCTTGATTCTCTTCCATTTAGGGCAGTTAAAAAGTCAACCAGATGATAGAAAACAGATCATATGGTTTTTACTCTGCCAAATTCACTTAATAGATTTACTACTGGGAGATACTACGTATTTAGTGGCATATTTAGAATATACATTAGAATACAAAATCTGCTGGGCATTTACTTCTCTGGTTCTCTTTCATAGC
>NW_017733001.1:111046-119354 GCF_001890085.2 Hipposideros armiger
CCCTTCCTCTCCCTTCACTCATATTCTTTGAACTGTGCCACTCATTCCAAATTTGTGTATTTTTTGTATTAAGTAAAATAGGAAAAACCTCTATGTTTCCTGTGTGGTACATTTTAGTGAAACAATAAACAATGAGTAAGTGACATGATACATGTAACAATGTTAAAAAGTAAAAAAAGTATACATATTATTTTTAAGTGTAGAATGAGTCATTTTTAGATACTAAATGATTTGATTTACAAGGAAAAATAAACTTTAAAATTTAAACTATGGAAAATTAACAATGTCCCTCAGAGTAACCTCTGCGTTTCTTGATCCAGTCTAGTGTGAACGGTTTCTAAGGAGCATCCAAAGATGTTTCTGGATAGTTTTACTCAGAAACAGATAACTTGCAGTGCTGGCATTCATTTACCATAAGTCTCAACCAGTAAAACTGAATAAAGTGCTTAAAATATCTTTCCTTCAATTTTTCAATGTTCCTGTTTTGTCTTTGTCTTATAATTTTCCCTTACACCCATTTCAAGTTTTAAAATATTAAATACGAAACATTTTTCAACCTTCGTTCTTAGACAAGAATTAGTGAAGTTACAACGACAAATGGAAGCCTTTAACTCTTAAGGTTCATGAGTTCTAACTCGTTAGCCACTTTTGAATGGCTAACTAAAATTTAAGGTACTTAAAAACTTAAGTGGTTATACAAAGAACTGTCTTTTAAAATTTCTCTGATTTTTTTTTTTTATGCCAGATGGTTTGGAAAAGTTTTTAAACTATCACTGTATTATGTAGAAAAAAGAAAAAAAAACAATAAAAAACACTCAAAACATATTGAACATGGTTCGAGGTACCCTTTCAAAGAGAGAAATCCACCCAGTGAAAAACCAAGCGCCAATTCCTTGGTCTGTGGTTCCCTGTTTAGGGACCTTTTTCCAGGCACCTTTCCTTTTTATGCAATGGATAATGACTTTTGGGATTGTTTTTTGTTTGTTTGTTTGTTTCTGCTGAGTCACGAAATTTTACATCTTTGTCCTCAGGTGCTACTCATCATAAAAGTTAAACGTGCCCTTCAGAAAGCATTGTGTTTGTGTGTCGAGCAGAGGAAACCATTTCCCTAAGAGAAGCTCAGTTCCTTGGCTCGTCCTTCCTTCCCGGGAAGGAACCTTCCAGGGAGCGAAGGGATCAAGCCGGCTTGGCGGAGAGGAGCATCCCGGAGCTGAAGCTGATAATTTCCAGCTGGCTGTGAAAGGCAGAGCTTCCCGGGCGCCCGGGGCTGGCTCAGCCCGATGCAGAAGTCTCCCCCTTCTCTCAAGACCCCAACCCCTACAGAACCAGCTTGGAGTTACTTTCCCTTCAAGGAAACCGACATAATTGTGAATTGTGGGGCTCTCAGTTGGCGGTGGTATTTTCCTGTTGTGCTCCATGCCTCTGAGTAAGTAATAGATGTGATTTCTGTGGACGAGGAAGGGGTGTGCGGTGGTTTCGGTCATTAATCAGTGAATCCCATCCGCTGGCATCTCTCACTGCCCCTCTTGCGTGATGTAAGATCAGACGTACCCTGCATCGAAAAGTCAAGCCACACGAGCGGCTCGCTCGCGCTCGCACGCACTCCTCTCTCTCTCCCCCACACGCGCGCATCCGTACACCTTCCACATCCTGCTCCAGGCAGGGGAAGGCGGACTGGCTGGGCTCGCTGAGCTGAAGAATTTCCAGTGACATTTGTAAATGACGCTGCTCGATTCTCGGCTCGGAGCCGCCGCCGCCGCCCGGCCGAGGGTGCCGCGGAGCAGCGCACAGGGCAGCCTTCCATACCGGGCGACCACGATGTCCGAGTTCCTCCTCGCCTTCCTCACTCTCTCGGGATTATTGCCCATCGCCAAGGTGCTGACGGTGGGAGCCGACCAAGGTAAGGAGACCACCTCCCCCCCGTTCCGTCCCCTTCCATCCCCGGTTTTCCTGCTGGGCGATGCTTGCAGATAAGTGAGTGCGAAACTTAAGTCCTTGCGGCCCCGCTCCCCGAGTCCGGCTGGCCACTGTGCGCTGGCCTCAGGGAGGGTGAGAGGCGCGGTGGGGTATTTCTGAACCAGGTGCCAGAGTTCTTGGCTCCCCCATAGCTTGTTCCTTTGGCCTTTTACCGGTCCTGATCCCCACCCCCCACCCCTCGCCCCCGGGAGCGTTTGGACTTGACTGAGCGCCTCTGCCCGCGCATCCTAAGCGCTGCAGATGTTGGAATAAGAATTTGCTTTTTCAAGACTTCCCTCCGCGCGGACTCTCAGGGCTACCTGCTTTTTACGGGCTCCGGGTTCTCTGCGTTAAGTATGTGCTCCCTCAACTTAGCTCCTGGGTTAAACTTCCTTACCTGCCGCCCCCAGGATCTGTGGAAAGGCGAAAGCGCCAACTCAAGCCCCTTTCGTTTCTGTAGCTTCTTGCTGGGGCAGACTCGGGCGAGGTTCGTGTCATCAGCTGAGAGGCTAAGGCTTTCAAGGCTCTTTTGGACGCAGGCACTTGCTTGAACTTGACTTTTTTTTTTTTTGAATTCCGAATGTCTGTGACACAGCTCATGGTACCTGGAGATGCTAACCCAACACTGGGGTTTTGTCCTTGCTCTTTCTCCAAATAGCTGAGGAAGTTTAAAGGCAATGGGTATGGGTAGCATAGGAGAGAGGAGAGAGGAGGTGGGAATTTAATACATCTGGATTCCGTAAACTTTTGATATGGAAAGCCAGGAATCCCTGTGCAAATTTAATCATCCTTGAGGATAGTTGCACGGGTGAGAAAAGGTGAAAAAAATGTTAGATGAATATTTGGGCCACTGGCATTGGAATGGTTAACTACTGAAGGTAAAATCCGAAGTATCATAGATCTATTTTTTTTATCGAGTTCATATTGACTGATATAGTTCAGCTGGGTTTGGGGGGTTTAATTAGAAAAAGACGTAACTAAGGTAGGAATGATACTTTGATCCTAATGCCTAGCAAACAAGCAAAATGTTGCATTGGGAGATTTAATGACTGTGTTTATATGAAGCAAATGATGAATTGACTACAAATCATTGCTTCATTTTAGGGGGAAAAAAAGACTGAATTGTAATGTTTTATCCAACCTGCTGCTGGCAACAAAATTAGTCTTTATAATGTACCCACACGTGTCATTTCCTTCATTAGTAGTGTAACTATGAGTTCCTTCAGAAAGCCTGACATTTACTGAGTAATAATCTTCTAAACACATCATTGCCACATAACCATATACCTTCTGAACTTGCCTTGAAGTTGGTGTGGAATAGTTGAAAACTATATTGATAAAATGGAAGCACATAGCTTTAACTTGAAATGATGATGTCTTTGATCTGGAACAATCAGCTCTCAACCTTTCTTAGGAAGAATGTTTGAAGTTGGACCAGAGCAGGTGAACAGAATGAAGCTTTTCAGCCCTGTGTGCTAGCAAAATATAATGGCACTGGCTGACTACTGCTATTGGGCTCTTTCTGATTGAGTCCCTAATCTCTAGAAACTTGACTTCATCTGGAGCTAAACCCTCAGTGCTCTTTTATGTGTTTAGAAGGGATAGAGTCGTTGCTACAATGTTTGGAATGAATACCTGAAGATAATTTTAAGTATAATAAAAAGTTAAACATAGCCCCCTAACCTACTCCTGAGATAGGAAACTAAATAACTAAAAGGATTGCAATTTGGTGTCAATTTAGTTCTATGAGGGAGAGGGACTTCTTACATATAAGCAGGGCACATGGAAAAGCACTGTTACTTGTTCCTAAAACTGAAATAGTGTCATGTTGTATCACCATGTCAGGATAAGAAGTACTGTATCAGATAGGACAAGTAAAAATAGTTGTAGACCAATACTTTACCACTCTTCTATATATTTCACACAAGTTTAAAAAGCGTTAGAAAAGAGCTAAAATTGTCACAGCAAGCTATCACAAGTGAAAAGGGTGGGTCCCCTTTGGATGAAAGGGGGGAAAAAAGAAAAATCTTGTTGAAAGTTAAAAAAGAAAATGGTGCTGCATTATGACAAATTTCCTCACTGAAATAGAAGATATAGGAATATAAACTCAAGAAAAAGGTTAATGAGATGTAGCTTTTGCACAGGCTTATGTCAATTGTCCTTGAAGAATAAAATGTGACTTACACAGGTGTGTTTTATAGTGCAAGAGCTAGCTAGCTTCATGACAGAAAATGAGGAATCACTTTCAGGTTCTCCAAATATATGTGGGATAATGGGTAGCTTCTTCAATTATATGGACTAGATAGAAATGGTTGTATTACTCTCTACCTGTGTTGCTTTTCCCTGTGTACGTTTGTGAGTATGAACTCAAATATTGTTTTAAACAGAAAAATACTTTAACTTGCGTGCTTGTGTTCAATCTATACCCATCTACTTGTCCTTTAATTCCATATTGTTTATTTTCTTAGTTTATATTGATCTTGATACAGAGTTAAGTTAATGTACGTGTCAGTTTATATTAGATTTCATCTCATCTGAAAAAGGAAACATCTTTGTAACTCTTAACAACAAAATGTGGAGGATCAATCATATTCACTTAGGGTCAACCAATGTGTCATATAACAATGTCATATCATATCAGAGCATTGCTTGATAAGGATTAAGACTTAAAAAAAAGTATATTTTAAATTGTCAAATGTTCTGGGGGAGGAAAAATAAGGTGGGGGAGAGTGTTGAGAGACCTAGAGCAAGTCTCTTTTAAATTCTTGAGTCTGACAAGATGGGAAAACATATTTCCAAATAATTAAAGTTCACACTGTTATAATCATTTAAATGTGTATGTCTGTAAAATCATCTAAAATGGCAATCATATATATGTCAAAATTTTAATCTTCCTCTCCTTGAAGAATGAACCGCAATCTGTGTCTCTTTATACCCACAGATATAAAAGTTTTGAAGAGGTTTCTGTAATCATTGAGACTCTCTCTCTCCTTCTCCCCTCTCCCTCTCTCTCTCTCAAGCTCATTGAAACTGGTAGGAAGGAAATGAGACACTGGGAAAATAAATAAAAATTCAATGTGTTAAAAACAAAGAAGATGAATATGAATTGCAGAAAACAGAATAAGGGAAGGAGAGTAGGGAGAAAGCCAGATGATTTCAGTGAGAGGCTGAATCCAAATTACTGTTTCTTAAAGAAGAGATTAAAGTATCTTTAGACAAAGTGATAATTTCTTAAAATAAATACATTTTTATGATTTCATAGTAAATGTCTTATGAAAATGTTTGCAGCATAAAAAGTAATTTAAAGAAACTTCCATCAGTGTGAGCCTAGATATAATTAAAGCTCTAAGAATGGAGAGATACATGAGACTATTGCAGAAAAATCAAACGTTAACTATGCTATAATTATTAAGATGGAAGTGATTTTTTAAAAAGTGGAGTGTAAATGAAATCTTAGAAAGGGTGGAGGATGAGTGCTATAGTTAATATACTCTTAAGAATGAGATGACACTTTTTAAATGCTACTTGTCATTCACAAAGAAGACATGTAGAGATTTTTAGTTTGCAAGTGTCTTGGATCCAAGACATTAGTTTCTTGCTACTTGCCTTGTCACTTTCTTTTCAGAGCCTAGGGTATACCATAAAGATAGGCTCTATTTAAAGTCACCTGAACTGAATATGACTTGGTCTTCCACAAGGATTATGATGGTGAGGGATCTCTATATCTCTCCTCTATTTTATTTACCACTATGACCCATATTTTTTCATGATTCTACTGTTAATTTTTATACTTCTATGAAATATGCACTAACATTTGTTTAACTCCTTCCTAGTTACAGGAATTCTATGTTGTAAAATGTACCAACCAGACATATTGATAGATTTCTCTGTCTTCTGTGGTGGTCTGTCAAAACAATTCTTGTACAAAGGAAACAGTTGTCTCCTTTCTAGATGGATGCATTCAAGAGAGTAGAATTAATACTCAACATTAAACATGATTGTACTAACATGATGTCATTAAACTAATTTAGTAGTAAGTGAACCCACCTGGGGTGTGTGTGTGTGTGTGTGTGTTTGTGTGTGTGTGTGTGTAGTCTTTAAAAAATGACTGTCTTGGCACAAACACCTATAAAAATATCACTTTAGCCTGAAAATTGGAGTTAGATTTTTTTTTAAATGAAACTTTTATTTTTGAAAATTCCATATGTCTATTTTTGTGATTATTGCCTCCTTAAAAAGCAAAAATAAGGAATAAAAAAACTTTAAGAGTTATTTTTCAACTCCCAACATGCACTGTTCTATTGAATGAATTTCCATGTAATAAATATTTTGTTGTAAGAGAATCTGATGGTGGAAGAAATAGAATGTCAAAATGCATTTGCTTTGAAATGCCTGTAATTATGATGCACTAATGCTTATAATTTGAAACAATATTTTTAGTAGTTGAAATGCTAAAGAAAAGTAAAGCAAATGATGGAGTACTCTTATACTCAATTAATCAAAATATATATTGGATCAAACATCTATCAGAAAATAGCCATGTTTACTCTAGGTAGTTCAAATATTTCTTTTATATTTTCTGAAGAAATCTAGCTCCCCGTATTTAATTTTAAACTATTTTGATATACAGAGAGTGCAAATAACAAGGTTTTTTATTTTTTATTATTATTTTTTTTTGGTGGGGGAGGACAAAATTAATCTAAGCAACTAAACAGAAAAGCGTAGTGATATATTTTATCCTCTTTGGAGTTGCTTTAAATTTTCATATGGATTGTTACTCTCCAAATTTAACCTATGTAACAACCCATTTACTAGAGGCATTGGAATGAAATTGCAACATAGCAATCACAAATCTAAGTCTACAGGCTTTGGGGACATTTAGCAGTTGTCATTTTTTGGAAGAAGGTATTTAGTTGTTTGAAAACAAACAAACAAACATCACTTATTTAAACATTAAATATAGAAGTATGAACATATCTCTAAAAATTAATGTGAGTTTTTAAAAAAGTTACTTTTTGGACTAATTCACATGTGGCTAATGAATATATTTACCTCACTTGCTTTTGGATAGTATTGTGCTTGCCGTAATATTTAATCAATGCTGTCACTACTCTGCTCTCTCATTTGATAAAATGTTACTCTCTCCAAGTACCTCTGAACCCTCTACATTATAGAAAAGGGGAATGAAGGCTTCATGAGATTTTGCAACATATCGGAACAAGTAAGCTTAGGCCTTCAAAATTTATGTTTTTTTCCATTAGTTTTTCTGCCATAAGCTGCCTTCACAATTTTAGATCTATATTTTCTCCTCATAAATGATTTGGTGGCCTTTCTTTCCCCCCTGGCATAACTACAAGGCCAAGTTAGAAAATATGTATTATTTATTACTCTGTTCTGAATTCAATGATACCAAAGTGTAGTTTCTCTCTTTTTCTCTCCATCCTATTGATTTAGGCTATCTCTGTATAAACCCAATTATTTTGACTGAGCTTCCTGACTAAGCTAATTGATGAAACTGAGAAGTAACTAAGTGGCAATCAAATTATTAGATAGTAGCCAGTCAGATCTGGGAAAACAGTTAAACTGGTCTTGCATAGAAAGTCTAAAGTTGAATTTTATGGAAAAACAACATATTCCCTTAAAAGACTTAGGCTTTTTCTCTATACTTTATACAGTAAATCACATGTGCCTTGGCCATTGGGCCTATTATAACAGGCAAATTAAATATATTTGGTAGTGTTATATATTTATACTGAGGGATGGCATTAAAGTATAAAACACTACTAGAATGTGAATAAATACATGATCTGAATTCATTCGTGCTCAAAGAATACTTTATTGATTATTGAAAGTAAGTAGAAATGAATTATTTTTCTTTATTTTCTTTGTTAACTACTTGCTTTTTTCATTTTGTCAAATATTTTTAAAAAGTTAAAATATTGTTTCAAAATGTTTCAAAGTCAAGACTTCTCATTACAGGATAGTTTGTGGAAATCATTTCAGTGATAAAATACAGAATAGGATTTAGTGTTCTGTATTTGAAACCTGACTGCAATAGCTTTCTCATGTGATCATGTTAACTTACTTTTAGTCTGCAACTAGGTGTCCAGTTGTGGTTAAAAAAAAAATACAATGGCATGATTAAATAAATAGGTCAACTCATTTGTTACTGATTTCCTAGTAGGTCAGCTTCTTGTATCATCAGTGTTAAAGGCTAATGTTTAAGTTGGGAATGATTGTGTTACTTTTATTGTTCAATAACTTTGCCACTCACATTTGTTGAAAAATGATATAGCTACATTTGGGGTTTCTCAAATATTCCAGAATAGTTGTAAAGATATATTGTCAAAGG
>NW_017733001.1:126762-129207 GCF_001890085.2 Hipposideros armiger
TAAATTTTATTAAATTTCAGAGTGACTGAACTAAATGAAATTTGAACTGGAAGATTTTGCATTAATATTTAATTTGGGACTCACTGTAAATTTGTGTGCTGTGTACTTTAGCAGAGGGGTGCCAAAAAGTTTGGAAATAAATTAATCTGAGTAATTGAAAACAGCAGGAAGGGGAAGGGTCACTTGTATATTTGTGAGTACAAGGCATGATTTATGCTCCCTGACTAGAACTCTGCTCATATCACATGGAAGTCTGCTGAAGGGTTCTTTTTGTTTTGTTTTGTTTTATTTTTGTTTCTTTCTTTCATAGGGAAAGTACTATGGGAGAAGGTTCAAAATGAGTATAATGAGGTTATTTGTATTTTAGAAAAAGTAAAAAATAATTACTGACTATATCCTCAGAATAAAAGGCATTAGGGCAAGAAATACTGTGAATAAACTTAAACTTGCTCTGACGAGCCCAGGAAAACAAAGCTTATTCAGATAACAGTTAAGCTGGGGAGACACCTGAAAAATCTAGTAATAGCAAGAAAACCACTTAAGTGAAAAATAAACTTTCTAAGATTGAAACTACTGGAGTTCACCAAGATTTAGAAATGAATACCAAAGAGGATTAGTAAAACTCTCTTCCATTTGAAAATACAATAGTAATGTCTATATCATCATGTCTCAAACCCATACTTGAGAGTCACCATGTAAGAGAGAGTTGATTTCAATATACAATAAGAACAATAACATTTTTTTTAAAAGTAGGAAATCATATAAGGGAACCCAAAATGAAAATCCTGCCCTTTTCTGTCCTTTCTGCAAGCAAAATAAACTGATAGTAGCATTTCTTCTATAATTACATAGAGGGAAATGCTTTGCCTATGGCTTCTGAGATCCCTAGACTCAGAAAAAAGGCTGATAAGATTTCTTTACTCATCACATTAAGTCATGGCCCTTAGGCAAATTTGACTGACCTTTGTGAATTAAAGGGCAAGATATAGGGTGTTTTTCAAACACAAATGCATAGAGCCCCTAGGCTGGTCAGAAGTGCCCTGGGTGATATGTAAATTAGAGAACACCCTCATTGTCTAAGGCGGGTTCAGCAAACAGCAGCTCGAGCCACATGCAGCTCTTTGGGTACATTCTGTCTCAAAAGTTTGCCGACCCCTGGAAGAGCCATTCCTGTGCCTCACAACAATTTAAAAATTATTCGAGAGCCATAAATATATTACAAATAAGAANTGCAGTGTGTTTGGCCATGTCAGATACTGAGGCGCAGACGGCTCCTGGCAGCATTTAGAACTTAAACATTCATTCTGCTTCTGTCCATCTTTGGATTACACTCTGTTTTATAATACTTTCCCCTGCTGGAGTATTTTCTTCTTATTTTCACTTAATAATGATATCAATTTTTTTTTGGAAATTAATCCTGATCATGTAAGTATCAAAATCTTAACACTTTTCCCACTCCCCTAGCTCCTCTCAATCCTGGGAGAACATAGGTTATGAAGGGCATAAGCGTTTTATATTGCATGTATTTTAATCTGGGTGCCTGTGAAAACCCCGCCGGAGCTTTACAGAAAAGTGCTCCAACCAACTCAGAAAAGGGAGACTTCACAGTGTTCCTAACACCTTCCATGAGTGTAATGAAGATAATGTATGTGAAAACACATTGCATCATACGTTACATTGCACCAATACCCATTCTTTTATTAATTATACCATTCACTTAATATAAATTACTAATAGCAACAGGAATCTCTTACATTTTCAGGATGCTTTATTTTTTTCACATTTTATTCCTACTGATATCATATGATCTGTGAGGCAGCCCATGTGGTTGGGAGTGATTTATTTATTCACCTACTCAACAAAATTGAGTAGATATTTGTTGGGTGCTGTTCTAGGTGTTGGAAAAGAGGTGAGTGAGCAAGTTACACAATATAACTGGCCTGATGGTGCTTACCTTTTAATGTGAGAGGAGACAGATGAGAAGCCAACAAATAAACTAATAAATAGTATCTTGTGCTAAGAAGAAAAATAATGTAGCTGAGAGAAGTGTTGTGAGGATTGATGGTTGTAATCATAGCAGCCCTTTTTGAGAAGGATGACATATTTGCTGAGATGAAAATGATGAGAGGAAATGAGCTATGAGAACTTCCGAGGGAGAAGCTTTCCATGCACACCCTTGAGAGGAAGCCATGAATTCAGGCTTTTGAGAAAAAAGGAAGGTCTGTGTTTCTGAACTGAACTGTGTTTGGGGGAGAGCAAGAGTGGGAGAAGGCATATTAATGATGAAGCCAGATTGGTTCAGGTAAGGCCATGCAGATCAAGGTGAGGTGTTCGAATTCTGTTCTGATTACAATAGGCAGCAATTGCATGTTTAATCAGAGGTGACATGACACAAGGTAATTATTGAAGAGATCATGCTTACTGCTGAATGAAGGAAGATAAGAA
>NW_017733001.1:130737-131069 GCF_001890085.2 Hipposideros armiger
GGGCAGTTTAACCATTGTTCCATTAGTATCAGGGTTTTACTTCCTCATAATTCTTATGCTCCAGTGTACAGCTATACCTTTCTTATGCTAAAGACTAACTTTTCCCAACCACACCCAAATCCCTCCACCCTCAATGACTGTGATCAAGGCCTGAGCCTCTACATAATCGCCTCAAGGATGGTTACCATGACCACCCAATATTTATTCTAACAACTGTTGTCTAAACAGGATCTTAAGGTTTACAGGGTGTGTACTTTGACCTTTACTAAAAGACTAGTAGTGTGACTAAAATTACCTTTAGTGTATAAAATATAATTATTGTGATATATCTA
>NW_017733001.1:131695-132445 GCF_001890085.2 Hipposideros armiger
TTGAACAGAAATGCCAGGTACAGTGAATAGGTTTGATATTTTGTATGAATATTGTCCTATTGTGAGTTGTCCAGACTGCTATATTGAAGGAGATTCTACAGCTGTCTATAGAGACTGGGTTCTTTGGTAAACGGCCGAGTGATAAGTTGATGATGTTTTTAATGATAAAAGTCAGAAGACATATGATAGAATCTGGCTTACTTATTTACCATTTCTGGTTTAGTTAGCACAACTAGTATCTCCAGTAATTGCCATTAAAAAGGATAGTTTTCTGCCCATGGTCCAGAAGGCCCAATGAATCAATGGGTCAAATCCCAGACAATGAAACAAGCACGGCTTTGTATAAAAACAAGTGTCTGGAATCATCTCAAGGGGCCTAACCTATTCACTTTTTCAATGTACATGACTTTTTTATTTTCTTTTTTAGTGCTTACCATGAACACCATATTGTTGCTTTTATTTTATTTTATTTTTAACTTTTCCTGGTTGTCTTGTTCTTTATGATCATTGCCAGTTTCTCCTAACTTTCAAGTTGCAATATTTTTTCTCACTGTAGTATCCTCCCCAACCTGCTAAAAGAACCAAACACAAACTCACTCTCCAAAGACTCTGATTCATCTTAGGTGTTTGGATATATCCATTCTAAAAAATACAGATATGAGATTACTGACCTGACCATCATTTTAGCCTCTGATAATAGCTCTAAGGCAGTGAGAAACAGAGATAGTTGGAAAGCAATGCAAGACCCAT
>NW_017733001.1:135997-139593 GCF_001890085.2 Hipposideros armiger
GACATGGATTGCAGAAACATTGATCATCCATCACTCATGACCACCTGAAGAAGCTGGGAAATTAAACAAGCTCAATATTTGGGCTCCGCGTGAACTCAAAAAAGTTCATTTGACAGCGCATATAAACATCTGCGATATGCACATGAAACATGAGGAAAACGATCCTTTTTTGAAGTGACTGATGATTGGTGATGAGAAGTGGATTGCTTACAACAATGTAGTGCGCAAACGGTCTTGGTCCCACTGTGATGATTCACCTCAAACAACATTGAAAGCAGACATTCATCAGAGGAAGGTTATGCTCTCAGTGTGGTGGGATTTCAAAGGTGTTGTGTTTTTTGAGCTTCTATCAAGGAACCAAACAATCAATTTGAATGTGTACTTTGGTAATTGAACAGTTTGAATGAATCCATCATCCAGAGATGTCTAGAGCTCGTAAATTGAAAGGAGTTGTGTTTCATCGTGACAATGCAAGACCACACACAAGTTTGATCACCTGTCAAAAATTATTGGAGCTTGGATGTGATGTGTTGCCACACCCACCATACTCGCCTGACCTTGCGCCATCAGACTTCCACTTGTTTCATTGCTCTCTTCAAAACTCCTTGCGTGGGGGCCGGCCGAGTAGCACATTGGCTAAGAGTTGGCTTGGGACACCAGCTCAGAGCAGCAGAGCCCCAGTTTGGATCCCACATGCTGGCCAGTGACACTGCTCCCTCCACAGCTAAGATGGTGAACAACAGCTTGACCTGGAGCTGGGCTGCTGTGAGTTGACGGTGTAGGCTGCAGTGGGGCTGGCCCACAGCTGGCGTGAGCTTTCGTGAGCTGCCATGGTCTGCCATGAGTGGCCATCAAATGGCTGGCCAGCAACTGTCTCACCCGGGAAGAGCGCAATGATAATACCTACATTGGCCAGTGAAGCGACGTCCTCCACAACTAGACTGAAGAACAAAAAGGACAGCAACTTGTCTGTTCCCCTTCCCTGATTCCCCAATGCTGTTCCCCTCCCCCAATTCTCCAACACTGTTCCCCTCCCTCAATTTCCAATAAAATCTTAAAAAGAAAACAACAAAAAAGTCATTGCGTGGTATAATGTTCAATTCAGATGAAGCTATAAATCAGCACCTTTTTCAGTTTTTCGCAAATTAAGACAGGTCCTTCTATGAACGAGGAATTATGAATTCACTGAAAAAAATGGCAAAAGGTTATCGAACAAAACGGACAACATATCATTGATTGATCTTTGTTCTTTATATAAATAAATGACCTTTGAAAAACATAGACAAAATACGTCATGACTTTTTCAACAACNTAGACTGAACAAATGTCTCTTAGTCTAGCACATCCTCCCTGATTCCTCCAGCAAAAATGATCTTTTTCTTCATTTCCTTCCCCTTTCTTGATCATGCTGGCTCATCTTACCTTTCTCCAGTTTTCCCCAAATATCTTTTATAGTTTTTTTTTTCTTTTTTAACCTTTTTTTTTCTTTTTAGCTAGTAGGTAATCATGGATCATGCATAATTTTTGGTTATTTCTTTTAATTCTCCCTTCAGTTTGAGCAGTATCTTTCCATATTGCTTTCATGACTGACCTTTTGAAATGATTCTGCCAATTACATATATTCTGTTTTCTGAATTTGTCTTATTTCCTCATTATTTCATCTATCTTGGTCATGTATCACCAATATTTCCTGTAAACTGGATATTAGCTCTAAAGGCTAAGCTGGATTCAAATTGAACGTTTCTGGACAGAATACTTCCAAGGTGATATTAGGTATCTGTGTACTTGATAACTTTGATGTTAGGTATCTGTACACAAAGTAGAATTAATAATGCAGATACCAGGAGAGACAGAAAGGGCACTGATGTGTAGTACCCTACAGCTTCTGCTTTGCTGCAATGCTCAGGGGCAACATGGTGAATCACAGTGCAAGAAAGACTGCACTTATTATCTGTATCACCTTTGATCAATTACTTTATCTGCTCAGGTCTGTTTTTCTATCTATGAATAGTGATGTCTACTGTAGACTCCTGAGGTTTTGAGAAAATACCTGTGTTGTGTTCACAGTAAGTACTGAATTAATGCAAGTTTATTAGTACCAGTAGTAGTAATAATGGTTGTATTTGTATTCTTTCATTTAGTCCTATATGGTAAAAATATTTAAGGATGACATTCATTCTGTGAACAGAAAAGCAATACTCTTTATCCCAGAATTCCCTTTATAACAGATGGACATTTTCTGATTCTTAGTTTGATTGTTGGTTTTGTCATTGTTTCTTTTAATATGACCCCATGTTACCACATGTAAATGGAAGATATCATTCTTAAATCCTTTCCAGAATGAAGTAGCTTATAAATCCAATAAACACAGTTAAAACTTTATCCATGGACAAAAGTTTCTCTCTCTGAACACTCAGAATTCTTTCACTCAAGGTCACCTTGTCCTTTCTACCATGCTAATGCAAGGAGAAAAAAGTACACAGAAGAACTAGGAACCTACACTTGAGCTGTTTCCAGTAATTTACAAAACACCATTGGGGCTGAGGTTAAGAGATTCAGTTTTGTAGTCAGTGCATTTGAATCCCAATCCAAGCTTTATCACTTATTAGCTGGGTAACATCAGTCATGATGCATAATTGCTCTGAAATTCTATACTTATTTGAGAAAAAAGCTCAAAGGGATGTTGTAAGTATGCAATAGAGATATATAAACCCCCAACTCAAAATCACTGCTTTGTGTATACTAGGAATTATTTTTTTTTTCACTGTGCACCGACATTTACCGCCAACAGGGGGCAGTTGTCAACACTTAGAAACCAGTGAAGTTCTAGTAGGAAAAATCAGGGCTGTCGCAGTCTGCAGAGGAACCAGGGAGAGAAACAGTAGGGAAGAATGACATCTAGACTTCACTCTGTGTACCGAGATTTGTGCCCTTGTCTGGGATTACATTTGACCAGAGTTTTTTTTTTTTTTTCTAATTAGCACCTAGGTGCCATGTAGGCTGTTGCTGATAGATTAGAACCTTCTAAACAGAGGAAATTGCGGGTGTAAAATTAGTGAAGAGCAAGAGAACTGACTGACAATAAGTGGTTCTGTAGTTCTGTTTAACCAATACAAGATGAACTCTCGAACTGTAAGACGTGCAGAAGGTGTTCTTTATAATTCATTGAATACAAGGTGAGCTTTAAACGTTATCTTTAAAGAAAATCATCCAAAAATCTCTAAATATAATTAGTAAACTACTTTATAAAGGAGAACAGATACTTGTTGAGGAATACATTTCAATCTATCATAGTATAGACCCCTCTACTCTCTCCTGAGGTTAGTCACTTGGAATATAATTTAGTTTTTCTTCAAATATTGGGTTGTTGGAAAAGTCATGACTCATGTTTTCAACAGATGGCACTAGTTCATTTTTGGAAGTACTAGAGTCATTCTCATCTATGTTATTGTTATGTCATTTGACAGCTGACAGTTCTACCTTCATTCTAAAAAAAATTGAGCAATTTGGTTGAGTTTTGGAGATTTTACAACAAGTTGAAGATGGAAGACCAAACTGTGCATTTTTGCCATATTTTACTGTTTTACTTCCATAAA
>NW_017733001.1:141008-157129 GCF_001890085.2 Hipposideros armiger
ATATCATTGATTGATCTTTGTTCTTTATATAAATAAATGACCTTTGAAAAACATAGACAAAATACGTCATGACTTTTTCAACAACCCAATAGGTTAAAATGACATTATGGCAACAGTAGAACAAAGAGTTTCTCCCAGTCCCTGCTGACTTATTGGTAGTGCTTTAATTCATGACTTGGCATTCATGCTGAGTGTCCTGTGGGGATATACTGCTATGTTAAATATGAAAGGAGAAAGAGTATATTATTGGCAATCATCAGTACTTTTCTGATCTTGATGATATTACTGAAGATATACTTGTTTAGCTTTTATGGATTTAAAACAAAGATTTTCAAGTTTTTATTATTTATTTTTACCCATACAAGGCTTTTGCATTTGCCTTAAAAAATAAACAGGCGTGTGTGTGGAGGAAACATCTGTTGCTTCTTTTATGCTCCACAAGTATTACTATACTTTTTGAAAAATACTGTTTTTTTTTCCAGGAAGAATAATGTGATTGTATAATACCAAGTGCATGTTCAATATTCTAAGTGATAAATTTACATAAAGGATAGTTTGCTTTCTGATCAGAGTTTGTGTGCTAAAGATTTTCTGTCAGAAAACCAGAATGAAGACTGAAATCAAGGCTCGGTTTTGTGTCTTTTAATACTACACATATCATTCTGTGCAGCTTTTGAAAATGACCAAACCAGAGATCACTTTTCAGTGTTGACACTGTGTTTTGCTGATGCTATTATTTTCCCTTCAGGTATGGTAACTATGAGGAATGTCTGATGGAGATAAAGTGTTTCTTCTCAGTAGGAAGAGCTACTCTATACATAAAATAACACTAACATTAAAAATATATATTTCCATTATTTTTGTCTTTTCAAAAATAAAAATGTTATACTTTGCTTTCCTGCAAAGCAATAAAAATAAGTAGTTCTAGGCAAAATATGATAATGTTAATCCTGGGCTTCTTTTACTAAAGGGACAACATTTGTTAGATGAAGCCAATGTTGAAAATTTTTCATATCTCTTAAGTTTATAGATATTCTCAAAATTACTTTTTTTTTTAATGGAGACGACCTCATACAGTAAGAATTACTAGTAGCAACACAGTACTGTTATAGAGACTGTCCAAGCTATGCTATTTTAGTACACTATTATCTTTTCTACATGGTGAATTTAAGCCTTTTTCCAATATTGTAGAAATAGGAGGAAAAGACATTAAAACATTCCTAGGGTGTTAAAGTGAGTTAAACATCATAACCACCAACTGTCAGCAGGCTTTGGGGGGCCAGCAGGGAGTCATGTTTATCCCACATAACGGATGCATGGTCACGGATCTCATTAAGCAATAACAATCTTTGGGAAACCATTGTTCCCTCCCAAAGTCCACTCTAAATATACTCTTTCGTAGTCCATGGAGGTTCATGCTGCTTATAAGGTCATCATGCTCTTTTCTTGAGTCTCTTTAAGCTGATTTCGTGTGTAACAGAAGAACCCTGTCACATAAAAATTGATATATTTTTCTCTCAAAAATCCATTGAAAACAAAGCCACTACTTTAGGCTCACTGGGAACGTTCTGGGGTGAACGTAGTTTCTGTGATAAATTGTCCTGAGATAATGAGACATCCACCACTTGAAGTATTAGTGTTGGCTTCACCTAGAGTCATTTCGAGGATATATGCAAATGAGTTGACTCAGTGACCTTGCTGAATAAGTTCTACAAGTCAGTTTTAGCCAAAGACTGCAATTGAAAAAAAGTCACTAGATCTTCAGTGTATGGAGCAATGCGGGCATCTCTAGAGTGATTTTGTCCCTTTAAAAAAACAATTAATGTATCCTGTTACCATCTCTCTATATAATATAATCAGAAGTGACTAGGAGCTGATGGAAAAATGCACTAATTATAAAGGGAATTTTAAAAAATTAAAAAAACAACTCCCCAACCACTTCGTAGTCAATAAAAAAGGGTTGAATGTCCAAAGGCCCTCTTTCGGCTTTGTTAGTCTTTCAGTTCCTTAGTCCTTTAGTCCTTTAGATTCTCATAAAGCCTGTGTTTCACATAAAAGCAATTATAGGAAATTAGAACAATGGTGCCATGAAATAATCATTAAAATGGAAAGGACTCTAAAAATGTGAATTCTATTATTATTCATTGATGGACTTTTTTTCCCCATAAGAAGACCATAGTAGTTAATGACATTGGCAGCCCATGCTTTAGTGAATTTATTTTTCTTTCAGTTGTTGAACATCTATTGATCAATTACTTACAAATTACACTATAGCTTAGAAAATGAAAAGACTGACCATATTTCCTTGTTTCACAGCTAGCTTTAAATATAGGATTGTTTTTTCACATGGAATTGAAAATGAAAAATAGCTATTTGAGAAAAATAATTTAGGATAATGATAGAGGCTCTAAAATCATAGGAAAAATACACATCAGACAATGTCTATTTTATTGTTTATAGAGAGTTTCCTATAAAATAATTTTTATATTTGAGCCATATTGTACCTCATATTTTTCTTAAAAATAATATTTGATTATTGAGAAAAAATGTGTTAGAAAACTTTTTAGAGGTTACAAAATACATTTGTAACCTCAAGTCCTTGGAGTGTAAGTCTTTTTGTCTAAAGTCATATAGTCAAATGAGACAAATTATTTAGGAGCATAATCTAATACAAATATTTATTAAAAATGTGTACCTTTATTTAAGATTATGTATGCATCTTGTACCAACCTTATTGATCAGCATTATATTTTAGCCCAGAAAATGTTATAAAATAAAATGTAAATTTTTATATTGTTAAATGTGTGAAAATTTCCTTTTCCTTTTTATTTCTTTTCATCTTCTCATAGAATTAATAAACTATGTGGAAATTATTCAGTAAAAAAACATTTGCTTACATTTCAGAGCAGCTGTGTTTTAATTAAGGCAAGAATATGTTATAGTTTAAATATGAAGCTTTATGTTAGTTTTATAATGTACTTTTTTATGCTCACAGGTATTTTTCCCATTAATGCACTATTTTAGATAAATGAGAACAGATGTACAGTGGGATGCCAAAAAAATGTATACAGGTGGGCACTTTGGCCAATGTTGCTCAAGCAGTAGTTCGCCATAATCAGAAGTGTCTGGATGCTGATGGTAACAACTTCGAGCACCTCTTGTGATTGCAGAAGTCAAATGTGACTTGTATTCATTTTTTGTTATCGGTACATATTATTACAATTTTAATACAGTTGACCTTTCTTAAAATGTGTATACATTTTTTGGCACCGTGTGTGTGTGTGTGTGTGTGTGTGTGTGTGTGTGTGTGTGTATGAATTTTCAGTTCTTCAGTTTTTAGGTCTTTATATATATGTACACATACATATATGAAAATATACATGCATATATATTCAATTTTTAAACAAGCACAATGCAATAATAGCTGCTTAGTAATAAATAGATATTGGACATAATTTTTTCTTTTTAAAAATGTTTTACTTTACCAGATTTTTCAAGAGCATCATTATTAACCACTAATTATTATATATAGAATTTGTCTTATGTTATAAAATGATCCAATATTTGAGAGTGAGATGCAGGGAGGTAAAAGGATGGTTGCATTGGGCAATGGTATATTCCAAGTGACAAAAAATGAAATGTTTTAGAGTCTGGTATGTTTTATGTCATAATGGCATAAAAATTACAGTGGAATGCAGATTAGCCCAGAAGCCAAACATTTCGGTTTATACCCAGGCTCCATATTCTGTTACTTCCTAGCAGAGTAACTGTGAACAAGTCACCTGCTTTTCTGAAACTGAGTTTTTGTATCTGCAAAATATAATTAACAACAACGTATTATATGGGGTTGCTTTAAAATGCAATAAGAAAATGAAAGTGCTTTACAAATCCCAGGGCAGTTTTTAGAATTAAATCTTAATTATTCCATAGTAGTATTAATGAGTCAGTTCACTATTGTGATTTTACAATAATTTTGGATTATTTTTTTTCTTTTGTTTAAATCTCCTTTCTTTTATTTCTAGGAGTGGCAGGGAAACACAGCTTAAAAACAATTTATTATTTCAAAAATATTTATTAGGAATATGCTGAATAGAATTGCACTTTGGAAAAAAGTGTGAGTATCACCGTGATGAAAAAACAATTTGTGTGTAAGAAAGAAAAAAAAAATCTGGCTAACGTGCACAAACTATGTGGTAAACAGGGTTTAAAAGGGCTGGTAAATATGTATACAAGCAACAACAGCTCCTTTTTTGTGATGGAAAGTGACTTAAGAGAAGCGAAAATGAAATACTGTTGAAGGTCAGGGTTTATCTTTCATAAATCTAAGTACTTTTAGAGAATAAGGTTAAATAATATTTAATGAAACATGAGGTTACCAAAACAATATACAACCCCCCAAAAATGCATAAAACAAGACATTATAATTTAAAATAAGCTTCATGGAAAGAAATAGTCATATTAATAATTGAAACATAACCATAAAATAATATAAAATATGAATCATTGCTAAGCAGTAGATTTAATCTAAATCCTAGAACCTGAAGAAGTTTTAAAAATATAAATAGTCTATTTGGGTTTAAAAAAATATACATCTTTGGTGTTAATGAATTATTTCCAGAAATCTATAAGTTTGTATCGATTATACCATTTTGATAGATAGCATTTCCAACCAAATGTTTCATAATTTAAGATTTGTCTCTTATGCTGAACTATCTACCAAATCATCCCCTATATGTAGAAAATTTCACAGAAAATAGATATTTCAATTTTTTTACTTATTTGTCTCAAAACTACATTTTGCAAATCACACAGCCCTATATAGGAGCTAACAATGAAAAGGACGATGCTAGCCTTACTAGCACTATTAATGGAATGTGTTAAAGTAGAAATGACATATCTTTGTTTTTGTCAAAGCTGGAAGTAAGTATTTATTCAATTTTGTTAATTGAAAAGAACTGGGAAGTTGAATACATTCCCCATTCTGCTACTAGAATAACCTTTAGAAAAACCCAAACAGAACTTCTGCCTAAACCTCTTCAATGCATGGTTTCCAGTGGCCTTTAGAATACAATGTAACTTCCCAGGCAAGGCACCGAGGGATAGACATGGCTTGGAACTTCCTCTCCTCTCTGGGTTCATTTCTTTTTTTTTTTTTTTTAAGATTTTTATTGGGGAATTGGGGGGATGGGAACAATGCTGGGGAATTGGGGGAAGGTGAACAGACAAGTTGCTCTCGTTTTTGTTCTTCAGTCTAGTTGTGGAGGACGTTGCTTCACTGGCCCAAGCTGGCACTCTGGGTTCATTTCCAATCAGGTGGAGTTGGGACTCTTTTCTACCTTTGAAAATCAGCCTGTAAATATTTTCCTCACAGCACTTGCCAAGGACTGTTGTGGATGTTCGGTGTTAATAGTCTTTCTCTTAGACTGTAAGGGATGCATTTTTGTTTCTATCTCTAATGTCTAGTGTCTGGAACATTGTAAGAAGTTTAAGACAGATAAATAAATAAAAGCAGTTATCTCCCAAAGCCCAGTTGGAGAATTTCTTATAGGTGTAGACATGAACTCTATGAAACTCTCCAAATGTTTAAATAATGATAGCATGAATTGTTCACTGCTTGCTTTTTAAAAGATTGGTTGACTATTAGGCTGAGAAAATGACTGAGAAAGTGTGTGGCCACTATTTTCTGGGATGAGGACCAAGGAAAGTAGCCCAGGTGAGCTGAGAAGAGGCAGATTTTTGAATACATGGTAGCCTAACATAGCTCTAGTGCAGATACTGCATTAATGATTTCAGTGCAGAGCAGAATATCTTCAGAAACCTTTATGGCTCTGTGTATATCAAACTCATCTCTGCCCCATATAGACACACACAGGATGCAATCTAATATTTGGAATATGACTAGCTTTAAAGAAATTATGTGGAGCATTGGTTTCAGGCCAGGCTTTGCTAAATCAGAGTGCCAGTTTCCTTCATGCCAAGCAGCACAATAAACTCCTCTGCAAAAAGGAATAAAGACTGCTGAGAGATAACTGATGAGGCTTTTAATGTCATTAAATGCCATTTTGTGCATCAGTATTGTGAGAGTTTTCTTTTCACAAATGGAAGAGGGATTTTATAAACTCTCCTGCGAAAGGATGGGGATTTAGAGTTGGCATTAGTAGACCCTGTAATAAAACAAATCCCTCTTACAAGTTCCCCTTGAAGTGAAGAATGGCACTTGAATTTTTCATTTGATAATATGTGGATTACAGATATCCTTCCTCGGTACCACTAAGATGTCTGTCGTCTTCTGTGCTATCTCCATAAATATCCTACCGGGAGAAAAAGGAAGTGGAAAAGAATTGAGAAATTGCCTTTTGTCTTCATTAGACATTGCTTGATTAAAGATTTGGAAGGTGCACTGAAAATACATTTAGTTTTCTGACAATCTTGTAAATGAAGTTCAACAAGTATGCACCAGAGTACTGATCAGATACTTCAGGAGGAAGCTTTTACACAGTTGACAGATCCTGCTAATGAATGCTGGATTGGCCCAATATTTAATCTGGCTTTTCTTTATATATATCAGGTAAGGAGCAGCCATTAGCCTGAGGTCAGAGATGGCAATTTTTTGGCATACTGTGTTCATTAGAGTTTGTGACATATTCTAGCTTAAAACACTGAGCCGTTCGATATAAATTTATAAAAAAAAATATTGGGCCATCTCTTGCAGGATTCAAATGTTAAATGGTATTTGTGAAGGAAAAAAACATGTCCTTGTGTCAGTTCATTAATTGTTTGGATAAGGCTTCTTCCTTTATTTATTTTTTTTACCTGTAAAATTTGTACATTGCACATGAATCTAGTTAGCTTCCTAGGTGGTTGCCAAAACCAAATAATCACATTAAACTCAAAGTGTATTCTTTATATATTTAAAGAGCAAAGAACACAAAGAACATAGGTTTGGGTTTCATCATTAACGAAAACATGACTGAGAATGCCCATTGTGAAGCCAGGTTAATCACTGATAGGAAAGAATGTTAAGTAGTAACTTTTGTATCTAAGGAATAGTTTATATGTTTGTGTATACATTATTTCAACTGTTTGGTCCCCTGGGTTTCTAGGGACTAAAGCTATACATAACAACAAAACAATTATATGCAAATAATTTGACCAATTAATTTACATAACTTAATATGCATAGTTTGCATAATTATTTTCATCTAGATGAAAATAAAGGCTTATAAAAAATAACAATTTGGAAAACTTGTTAGCAAAACCATTCGAATATTAAAATATATGGTGTTTAAAGTACCAAGTAAATTAGTTGATCCTCTGCTCTCTACAGATCTTTAACTCTGTGAGAGATTGCAGGAAAACTGCTTGCCAAAGTAGAATCTACTTCATACCACAGGATCATATGTATCCTTTCTCCAGAATTGATAAAGAACAAAATAACATTCACACACTTATACCTAGAAGACATTAGCCCAGAAATTCAAGGAATAATTAAAATAGTTAGTGATTCACTAACCACCACATTATTCTTAGTTCTTTTTTCTTCCATATTAATTATATTTCAAATCAAAGAATTTTAGCTTTTAAAACTTGCATATTTCACTTTTTGTTAATATTTTTATTTTGGTATGATTATCAGGTTTGCATTATACTTGTTTTAAAAATACATAGAATCAGTTTGGGGAGAGTCTTCTTTTCTATATATGTAAAATATCTTATTCTATGTTCTTTATCTTCTGTGGTCCAATTTTGTTGCATGACTTTCACAATAAAAGATTTGCTTTTTAAACTTAATTATCAGAAGACAATTTATGAACCAGCATCCACTTTAAGTACTTATAAAGATGCAATCAATATGCTTAATCTTGGATGCTTTCAAAATATTTGTATCAACAGTTCCATCTTTCCATTCAAAAGGCAACAGGAACCCAGTACTGATTTGTGGCTCCGGAGGAATGGCTACCAGGTCTTGTTAAGTGAATGTGTCTGGAGCAAACTGGAGTTTAAGGAGAGTGAGGTCTTCTAGAGTGCCCTTCAAGTTTCCATTTCAATGTCATTCTTAGGCATTTAAGGGGAAGTTTAGAGGATTGGTGATTGGGGTGCAAAAGAATTTATGATGCATGTCTCTGTAAGCTTGCACAGGGCTACTAGCTTCAGACACTGCTTTAGGCTTTAAAATGCATTTTCACAGGTTTTAAATCATTATAAATAACAATCATGTAAAATATCACCTCCTCTTTTTTTTTTTTTTAGTTGTTAGTTTCAGGTGTACAGAACAATGCAATAGTTACCCTTTTCACCCTCACAAAGTAACAACCCCCCTCCCCCATCTATTGCCCTCCCACCCCCGATATCATACTTATCTATTACAATTCCATTGAATCCGTTCCCGCTCTCTACTCCATGTCCCGAGACTATATGTATATATAATTATAGTTGACATACTATATTATTCAACATCAGCTTCAGAAATACAATGCGGTGGTCAATAATGTTGTAAATATTTCTTAGGGGGCCAGATGGACCCATGTCCTGTTGGGGAGTCCACTTCATAGTCGATGTAGAGGCCTTTTACATAGGAGGGGTTTAGGCTCACACAAAACCCAGCAACCAGTAATGTCAAAGCTTGAGGCTAGAACTCAGACCTTTCATTATCCAAGCCCTTTGTTTCTTTGGCTATACTATTGTAATGTAGATTCCCAGGGAAACTATATTAATATTTAATAAAGTGTAGTGTTATGACAATAAAGCATGGTAAGAGTTTTATTTTTTAACAAACATCTCAGAAGTAAAAAAAGAAATCATGTAAGTGTTTTTCTCTCTCCATACTAGCTAGAACCCCATGGGAGGCTAAAAACTTGTCCTAATAATGGCGTATATACTCAAAACATTTTTGGAATTATTATTTTATGCCTACCTTAAAAGCCTATGGCATTTTCTTTTAAACTCGGTGCTTTCAAATCTTGCTTTCTAAAGTGTAAATTTTATTTTCTGACATAATCAGAAACCATATAGATGTAAGATCTGTGAATGAAGTGATAGATTAAATTTCTTATTTTAGTTTTGACTTTCAAATTTTGAACCTGATTTTAAGTGGTAGGTTGTGTGCAAAGGTAACTCTAAGAGAAATATATTTAAAGCTAGTTGTCTTAATAGCATCAACAGAATATTAGGCATCTCACCTACGTCTCCCCTGAAGGTTAGATTTATTTGGATTCGTTAGGACTGGAAGAGTTATCCAGAACTCTTATTTTGTCAGGATATGTATAACATGTTTTAATATGAATATGTATGACATATGCAGACTATGTCTAACATATGATTTATATCAAAATATGTATAACATATACAGAGAGAGAGGCACACTAACACATCTTGAATTCCAATTTTCTGAAATGCGACTGTGGCCAATTTCAATTCAAATCGTGCAGATCACCTATAAAACTTAGATATTACCTGAACGTCTCCCAAAGGATAGACTTATGCTGCTTAGTCAATGATTATGAAGTGGCATTTGGGAGAGTGCATCTATGCTGGTGAGAAAGGAAGTCCAGCCTGGCTGTGGGCCAGGTCACTATGGCCATCGCCACTGTCTGAGAATGAATCAGCCTACACTGATCCTTTATTCCTTTAGATACAAATCCTACAGCCCATTAGCACACCCATCCCTGCTTCCCTCCTTAAGTTTACAAGCCAAAATGCATCCCCCCCCCCAAAAAAAAAAATGAAAAAACAATTTAGGGATCGTTCAGTTAGGATAAGACCGATTTAAACACAAATTTGCCTATAGAATTTACTTTTATTGGTAATTTCCTTTTTTCCTTCCCGCCCCTCCTCCCTCTTCCCTTTGTTCTCTTCCTCCCTTCCTCTCTCCCTTCATCCTTAAGTCCTGCTGCTCTCAAAGCAAAAGTAAGGCAGAAATCTATGTTTGGTGGACCAGTGACTGGGTCCTTGTAAGAGGAAGAAGAAACTGGAAAAAGTTTACGAAGAACCAAAATCAATCTCAAGCTGTTCATTAAATTTTATCATTATCTTAAAGAATCATTAAAGCAGCTTGGATATTATTATCAGAATTTTTTTCCTCTGGCTTGAAAGGTGAAAGGTTAATGACTCATTCATTTATTGAGGTATGCAATTTTTTCTTTCATTTTTCACTTACAATTATCTTTGCTTGTTTTAAAATGTAATGCAGCCTCCAAAATGTATTGTAGTCATTCATTATTTCTGTCAATTGTTTGTGAATCATAGACTTAAAATGAATCACAAATAAGCATTAATTGATTTCAATCACTGAATGCTCACTTCCTGGAAGAAATAAATGGGGCGGATTTACTTTTGAAAATCTGCTTTCTGTGGCAGCTGGAGCACTGGGGCTCAGCAGATGTTAGTTTCTAAAATGCTGGTGTTCCCTTTAGACACTGACTCTGGATGTCAGTGTGGCCTTTCTCCATGGAATGAAATGTTTGACAGAGCAGTATCAATGCTAATGGATTTTTTAACTGAAGCAAGGGTAACTTCCTAGAGTATTTCTGTTCTCTAAGCACTCTAGTGTGTGTCTAGGTCATCTGATATCTCAAGGCAAACTCATCATTTATAAACAACAGACTCTACCTCCCTTCAAGGTTTTCAGAGGTAGATCCAATTTTAGATCATACAAAACCAAGTGTCCTTAGATTTAGTGGAAAACAAATACAAGTTCTCATCATGGAAAAGTAATATTTGCAAATGTAGAAAATCCCAGTTATAATCATTGTGGTGACATTGTTCACATTTACATTGTTTATGAAATTAAAATCAATTCCTTTTATATATCGGCTGTGCATTAATTCTCTTATGCACCAGCTCCATTGTAATTGACATCTCTCTAACACTTCAAATCCAGGTTACTCTCCCCTGAGTGGTATTATAATGAGGTTGTTGCTATAGAAACTTTGCAATCATTGACGTACTTTTTGCTATTGGAAACTTAAATGCTATGGCAAATTTAGAATTTTATAATCGCTTGGAAACAAGTTCTTTGGGGTAGTATATTATTATTTTATCTGAAATAGACAACTTGTGAAACTAGTTATTTTGAAAATTGAAGAAAAGGATTTATTAGTCGTACCATTGGGGACCTAAGGCTAAGGGTTTGGTCTGGCAAATGCAATTTTCCAATAGAAATACAGTGTCAGGAAATCTCAATGAATATCCATTTGATTTGGGATTGTTAATTCTTAAAATAACATAAAAACGTTTTGTGTACAATGAGATAAATAAGCTTGCTAAGGAAATATAGAGAAGATAGCCTGCCTATCTTTAAATTATCAATTAACTATCAAGTTTCTGTTTGGGATTTAAGCAGAAAATATTTTATCCTCTAAATCATGCTACTATCATAATGATGTTATCTGCCTATAATATTAAATATATACTTCAGAATAAAATGGGTTAGTATATGTATGGGGCTTTGTTGCCTTATGGTAACCATTCTAAACTCCTGTTGCTAATAAATTATAAACTCTTTGAACATAAAGCCCACATGTGATGGTGGCCACCACAGGGAAAATACAGATTAGAATATCTCAATAATATCAATTTAATTTGGTTTTGCACCCTCATTACTTTTGAATAATGAGTTTTTCTCATTCTATTATTTACTCATTATGGATGTGTCATATGACAGATTAAAGTGAGTATACATGATGAGTATACATTATGTAACAACTTGTGTTAATTTTTATTCTATGTGAATAATGTTTTCAGGCAGAAATACACTGTTATTGCTTGAGAGCTAGTTGCCTGCTCACTTATCAAAGAATCATCCATTATAACAAGAGTCTAACTTTATATGTTTAGAGGAGAAAACTGAGTTCTAATAAAATAAGATATCCTTGAATTAAAAAAGTCAATTCCAGGGGTTGCCCGTTAACTCAGTTGGTTAGGTACGGTGCTCCTAACACCAAGGTTGCTGGTTGGATCCCCCACATGGGCCACTGAGCTGTGCCCTCCACAACTAGATTAAAACAACGACTTGACTTGGAGCTTCATGGGTCCTGAAAAAAAGTCAATTCCAAATTTTGGAATTAGGTGTCTTTTGAAAATTATCAGTAGTGCCACTCAGAATACATACCTGCTTTGTTTTTCCATGTAGCAATGACTTAATATATTTAGATTGTTGAGAATACTATGAGCCCTCAAGTAAATTAAGGTTGGCTAAACTTTAAGGTTGACTGTATAACTTATCCCAATGTTGTTTATTTTTTCTAGCCCTACTACTCTGAGTGAAAATAACGTAAGGAGCAATTTTATTAATTTTGCTAACTTTGTCCTTGTTAAAACAATTTAGGCTTTTTAAATGTAGAATTCAGATTTTGTTTTGTATTTAGTCTTTCAATGGGTCAAGAAACTTTAAAATAAATACACATTTAGGTATTTTTGTAATAAAATAAAATATATTCTCTAAGCTGAAAAATAAATTAAACAGCCATTTTAAGGATCCTCAAATCGGTACAGTTTCTTGTAATAGCTACTTCTAAATAATTATTTAAACCGTGGCATAGTCTTAGCAATTCAAATATTATTCTAAAATGCATCAATGTGCTTTGTTGTAAACATTTTCTTGGATATTTGCAAATGCAATTGTTTTATTTCAAAGCATCAAAGAAGATTTAGATTCAATGATGCCTAAATGTATGTGTGACACTCTTGATGATGCCCTGGAAAGCACTGTAATGTTTAATTGAAGCACCTTTGCTGAATCGGACCTCAAGCACATTTCCTGCTTTATCTGTCTTTGGGCAGGTTGGAGTGAGTGTGGTAGGTAAAGGCATGTGGGCAGGAGCAGAATAACTATCTACTCTTTATTTGCTGATGCTGGTAGGGGACTGGGGAAGAAAGTAAGATTTTTTCAAGCTTATCTGTGTTCTTCCAAAATATTAAAAAATAGAGAATCTAGATGAAAAAATATTAGACTTTGCTGCTTTATTTTCAGAGGAGACTTGCAAAAAGAAAATGTGACACCATGTGATTTATTCTCATGACAACATTATAAAGAGAATAAGACATACAGAAACTCAATCCGTTGTTACGTTATTTACATTTGTACATGATGTCTTATTTATTCTGAATGCCATATTTGAGTACTTCAAAATAGGAATATAGAGTCTTCATAAAGATTTACAATGTCAACTTCAAAAAAGTAGCTTCTTAATTTATTGATAGTTATACGAGGTCTGACAATTAGGTTCACAAACTTGTTACAATGATGTTGCTAACCTTTTTTTTTTTTGAAATCAGAGGGATTATTTATTATGAATTTGTACCAACTGGAGAAACAGTTAACCAAGTTTACTATTTGCAAGTGCTGAAAAGGCTGCGTGAAAAAGTTAGACAAAACAACCTGAACTTTTCGCCAACAATTCATGGCTCTTGCATCATGACAATGCACCAGCTCACAAGGCACTGTCTGTGAGGGAGTTTTTAGCCAGTAAACAAATAACTGTATTGGAACATCCTTCCTACTCACCTGATCTGGCCCCCAATGGCTTCTTTCTTTACCTGAAAATAAAGGAAATATTGAAAGGAAGACATTTTGATATACATTATCAGGACATCAAGGGTAATACAACAACAGCTCTGATGGCCATTCCAGAAAAAGATTTCCAAAATTGCTTTGAAGGGTGGACTAGGCACTGGCGTGAGTGCATAGCTTCCCAAGGGAAGTACTTTGAAGGTGACCGTACCTCATTCGCAATGAGGTATGTAGTACTTTTTCTAGGATGAGTTTGCAAACTTAATTATCTGACCTCGCTCGCATGGTTTTAAAATGTACTTTCTTTTTGCCCCATATTTTCTTAATCAATAGCTCTAAGTATGCTGACATTAAATCACTTTGTTGTCCTCAACATACATACTATCTTACTTAAGGTTTGAAATTGGACATATATTTAGCTGTACGTTTAGTGCCTTTAAAATTGATAAGCACCAGATATGATTTTCCAACTAATTTTTCAAATCAGTAATCTATCTTTAAAATTTTAATTGCTAGTCCAGAAATCCAAACAGTATGTGAAATTAAACCGTTGCTTCCTTTTTGCCCATATGGTGCATTGTAAACTGAAATGCAGTGCTTTCTTTATAAATACTAATCAAGTCAATTGCCTTGCTCATGTTTGAAATGAGTCAAAAACATTTTACTGAAACATCATACACGGATCCAAATCATTTTGAAGGGAAAAAATAAAGACTTTAAAAAGAAATTGTTTGCACTGATTATTTTTTTCAAACACATGTTTGAAGTTTTTCTTCTGAAATGCACTCTTTTTCACATTATGAATAATATCATTCTTTCCATCAAAATGTTATTCTGATAGAGGAACTGCTAGCATTGCAAACTCCAGCTTTGTACAAGTCAAAATAGATACAGCAGAATTCATTGGAAATAAATTGTTTTGCAATGATAACCACAGAAAACTGTGGACTGGGATAGTCTAATGGTCTGTCTAAACATGCACATGATAACTTACAAGGATCAATAATTGTATAGTCATTTAAGACGTTTACTTCTGTTGTCCTATCACAACTTCATAAGAACTCTGTGGAATAGGTTATACAGGGCTGATGCATTTAAGAGTAAATGAGATAATGAAAGCACTTGATTTCCTCGCCAGGAATCAGGAATTGAATTCTGTGGTCAGGGACATGAGGCCTGTGGTTCATTTATTAGAACAAATGCAATATACCATAAAGGTAAATGGTTACAGGCATAATTAATACCACATTGGAAGACTAGAATTGGAACAAAGGGTCCTCTGTAGAGTACAGTACACATTATTTTGGGGTCATGTGAATAATTGAAATTACTGCTTTGCTTTGCTTCCTAGATTATGTTCTACGATATGCTAGTTTCGCTGTGCCTTACTTTGAACTCCTTTCTTGTCTTCACCTATAAAAATGTAGAGATTATTTTTCTGGGTAAACCCTCTCTGGTATCTAGTCCTAGTGTGTCACAGAACAAAGCTGGGTGCTTTGATTAGCCCATCGCTTTCCCACAAAATTGGGAACTTTCTCCCTTAATATCTTCTGCATGAAATATAGTTGACAATGGCCCTGCCGTCTAGTGCAGAATAATGTGGCTAGAACTAAATAAAACAAGTATGTGGAATTGTGTAAACTTCTACAAAAGGGGATGTGAGTATAATACAAATGTTATTTATTTGGATTTAGAAGGAGTAAGTCTGGCACAGAAAAGATAGTTAAGTGGACTAAGATCTGGCACTACACGGCATTCCAGTTAATGTCACCTTGGTTTTCACAATGGCTGATGTATGGGTCTATTCACCAGGCACTGACTGGAACTACAAACTAATTTCATATTGGATCCTGAGTAATCTTGATATAATAGTGTCTTTCTTTTTCTGAGGGTTGTATTTTCATCCAGAGATGCTACATGCTGTAATTTAGCAACAAACCTCTGAGTTTTCTAGCCTACTTGTAAAAATGATCAGATTATACAATATTGAAGATATAGCATTACATATGTTAAATATTAACTGTGAGCATTAGCTAAGTTCCTTTCCAATTAAAAAAAAATGCATGTTGAAAGAGACATATTCTGATTTCCAAAGGGGTTAATTTAAAATTTGAATACACTTAAAAGCCACTGGAGTACATTTTAATACTTGGAGATAATAATTAACTAAAACTTGTAATCCCCCTATGGATAATCCCAGAATATTTAAATCATTGATTACATCTGACTCATTTCTATGGTTACCTTAGTTGTCGCTTTCTTCTTAAATATAATGAAAGAAAAAAAGAATACATACATACATACAAATACATGCTTTAGCAAAGTGGTGATTTATATAAACTATACTAGATTTTTTAACTATTTAATGAATATTAGGGAACTATAAATTATGGAGTCTATTGAACTGCCTATTCCCTTGAAATCAATTTACCTTCCAGCTATGGCATATCACAGGTTTTTTAAAAGGGACTTTTTAAAGCCACAAGGTGTGAAAGAGTATACTGTAGCATAATACACATTTGGTAATTTATACCCCTATGCATTGATTTACATCTTGTTAAAAAAAAAATATATATATATATATATATATATATATATATATATATATATA
>NW_017733001.1:159401-162424 GCF_001890085.2 Hipposideros armiger
ATCAAAAAAATAAAACATAACCAATGAGAGAAATATTCAAGGTAATACATACAGGATTTTTGGCCTTCTCAATGAAGTTATAATTATATCTTTAAGGGAGAATAAAATTAAAATTGTTTTTAAATTTTGAAAAAGGTATTATTCATATTAATATTTAGCATAACCTGACATTTTTCTAGCTTCTAATATAGTGCATTTTACACATAAATGAACTGTAGTAATAGAAACCATATATGCACATAAATTCTTGAAAGGTGAAATTTCTATATGATGAAATTTCCCTAGAGTGTAAGAAGAAGTTAGAAGTAAGAATACCAAATGAATAGTACTTTGCATTGCTAGCTCATTTTTCATTAAGTCAACTTGCATATTCTGGTTTCACAGACCCATATGATTCATATAAATAATTCACTTTATATGAATAAATAAATAAACTTGGTTCAAAAACGTAAAAATAAGCGGTGGGAGATTATTTGGAGTATTATCTTTCCAGTGTTGAATACATCACTCCCTAAAAGAAAGAAACTCTTAAATATTTTGGAAAACATTAGGTTCTCTATCTTTCCTATGCATAATTATTTTCATCGCTGTAGCCACAGTATTTGTATGACTTACAATATTGGAGGATCAGCATGATGGAGGGGACAGAGTATGGGGTTTGAAACGGAGAAGGTTTTGTTCTGGGACTTGAATCAGAGCCTATTTTTCCACCTGCAAAATGGTAGTGATGGTAGCTAAATTACAAGGCAGTTATGAGGATTAAATATAGCAGAGGTAAAGAGTATATATCTGATCCTCTAACAACTTGAAATTGAGCTATTATCACTACTATTTACAGGTGAGAAAACCGAGGCTCAGGACTACGTGTATAAATGTTTAAACAGTAACTTGGTTCAAGGCATTTGTAAATAAGATTTTCAACTTTGCCTTGTTTTTGACAAAGATTGATTTTTTTGAATAAGTGATAAATGAAATCATGCTTCGATTGCCTTTAATATAACACAAAAAGAAAAATTGTTCATATTTACATATTTTCTCATTGTCCATATACATGGAAAATACATCTAGCACGCTGCTTTTTTAGTGACAGTAACTCACAAACATTTTGGATGTTCAATGAAGCTAGTCATGTGATCTGTAACTGAAAGCATACCTGGCTATGAGAGGTATAAGAACAACAACAAAAAAAAAACCCCAAAATGCAAAAGCCAAATACCTTACCAAGCCATAAAACTCTTTGCCAAAAATAGAACTGTTAGATGAATATGAACCTTAAGGTATAATACTGATAATTCATCTAGTAAATAGCTTACTTAAAAAAAAATGATTCTTGAACATACTGTACATGCTTGTTCATGATTAAAATTTGCTTTCTGTTATACCAGTTAAATTTAAATTTGTTATCGTAATCAGATTAGCACACCACACCCCTTTTCAAAGATCCTCATTGGTCTTTCTCTGGATGACTTATTTCCCTTATCATAATGTTATCTAGGATCATCCATATCGTTTCAAATGCTAAGATTTTATTCTTCTTTATAGCTGAGTAATACTCCATTGTGTAAATGTACCATAGTTTCTTAATCCAAGTCGTCTACNTTATTTATATTTATACTCAGTTATTAATATATGTTGAACATTGTCCACATTTAAAGATGAAGTGTCTAAACCCTAAAGAAGTGAATTATTTTCTAGAAAACAAAGTATCAAAATTAAAACAAAAATTCATTTATTTTAAATTTTTTGTGTAGTGTTTTATCAATTTATTTTAAACTTATAATATATTAACTAATAATATAACAGCCTAAAAAAAGACATGTTGGTATTTTCAATTTACTTTCTGTGCATATTGGACTGATTCTTTTTGCAAATGGACCTGTTGCTTAAGTTCAATTTAAGTATTTAAGTATTTTACAACTGCACAAGGTCAAGTATTTCCTCATAATGTTGATTTTGCATAATCTGTGACTACCTTAAACTTTAGTTTATCTTTGTGCGTACCAAATAAAGCTGGGCTGAATGTTGAAGCCAACTTCAAACATGCAGTCATAATTAAGGAAACACTAGTACAAAAGCTGAAAATTATTGAAAAGGAGTTTAAAGCATTACCTAAGTCTCTTAAATATTGCAGAAGAAGAGTTGCCTTGGGGAAGTAAAAGCTAAAATAAAGGAATGTGGCTATATCAAACTAAATCGCTTCTGCACAGCAAAAGAAACTGTCAACAAAAACAGGACACCTGTAGGAAATCAGTCTAGAGATGGCCCGGGGCTCGATCACCAACATTCTTTTTATTCCGTTTCTTTGCCACCATCAGTATTAGTTTTCATCTTGCCTTTTACTTGCTAATAGTAGATGGTTGGTATAGCTATAGATTTCTTTCAAAAACAAGAAAAGAGGAAGAAGAATAGCAGAAGGCATTTCTGAGTGTGGTTCTCATCTTTTACCCTTGAAGAAAAAAAAAATCTAGATTGTCTCCCACAGTCTTCTAACAATTGATTGGTCAAAATTAGGTCACTTGCTCGTTCCTAGCTGTAAGAGAGGCTGGGAAGAGGTTTTTCTGGAGAGATGGAGGAGGCTAGTCATGACTTGCTTAGACCAATCACAGTGCATTCTTCTGCACTTACTGCCCTGTCTTCCTGAAAAAGACAGTTCTATTGTAGCTTGAAGAAAAACGTATCTAAGGTAGGCATTGGTGAAGTGGGGTAGGGACAGTGACTTGACTTATGGCTAGTGCCTTTCATGTAGAGATAGAAATGTAACCAGGTTTTCCTATTTAAATTGCAGAATTGGGGTCTGAATCCATACCATTAGACTCAACTCCATATGTTCTTTCCATATCACCTATGAGGTTTTAAAGGAGACCATGGCAGTGTTTTCTTCATGGCATTATTTTCAGAAGACTTAACTATACTTTCATGAAGTGCCATTTTTAGTTCTCAGTTAACCTCAAACAAATAAAACCAGCTGTATTCTTTATTATACGAGGCTTATAAAGAGAAGAACAGGATCCAGATGAATCAAT
>NW_017733001.1:164934-165976 GCF_001890085.2 Hipposideros armiger
AAAAAAAAAAAAAGATCCTCATTGGTTCCCTACTACCTATAGAAAGACAACTCAACTCCTATTACTTTTCAGATACATGATAATCTCCCTTCAACCCCCCCATTTCTACCCCTATCTCGGACCATAATTGTCCATAAACCCTATGATCCCGTCATATGCTTCTTCCTTCTTTCCAAAGTATTGAAATGTAAGGCCTGGCCTATGTGTGCTCATTCTGTTCCTGAAGCATCAAAGTATTATAGAATACTCTTTCTTTGTATACCAATCCTTCAAAACTCATAGAAACATTAAATATCTTTCACAAAGCCTTTTCCAATCCTTATAAAAATTTTTATTTATTATTTATTGGGGTGACAATGATAAGTAAAATTATATAGATTTTAAGTGTACAATTCTGTAACACATCATCTGTATATTGCATTGTGTGTTCACCACCCACAGTCAGTTCTCCTTCCATCACCATGTATTTGATCTCCTTTAACCTCTTCTACCAACTCTTCCCTTCCACTCTGGTAAACACTAAACTGTTCTCTGTGTCTATGAGTTTTTGTTTCTTTGTTTGTCTTGTTTATTTGTTGCTTTCAGTTTTATAGAGTGGAGTCATATGGTATGATGTTAAGTGAAATAAGTCAGACAGAAGTCCAACCTTTTGAATTTTTGGAATCGGTTGTTTCTCTTTAGTTGCAAGACATTTTGGTACTGTGCATTTCATTTTATGTTTTTTATAGTTATGTCTGTTTTATACATGAATTTACAAACACCTTGAGTACAGGCCATGTTTTAAAATTTCCACAGTATCTATCAAGGATAGTGTAGATCTCAATAAATAATTTCAGAAAGACCTAAATATTAATGTGTATTAATCACACAGCTAATGCTTAAATTTTCCTGGCACAATTTTTTCCTTTAAAAGAATGTAAGCTGCATACTTGGATAATTTTTGTCTGTTGTGCTCATTAATGTAATTTTTAGTGCCTAAAAAAAGTGTTTGGAACATAGAAGGTTCTCAATATTTGTTGACTGTAATAATACACTTATTTAT
>NW_017733001.1:169386-170590 GCF_001890085.2 Hipposideros armiger
AGATTAAAGGATAACGAATAGTATAGCCATTGAGTGAGGACTGGCAGGATACACTCAATCAACCAGTGGCTTCTGGACATACATGCCCTAAGGTCCAGAGGAGGGTGATGGAGTTCAGTGACTTCAGCCCCGTCCTGGATAACTGCTCACCACAATTTGCCCTTAATATACATATAGTATTGTATTTACATAGTTAAGTCATATGCAAATAACATCTGAGGGATTGAAATTTTGTATTAAATCAGTAATAAAAGTCAAATTAAATTGGGGATTGCAATAGCCCCACTTAAAGCCCCAAGACATATGGGCAAGCTATCACAAATAGTCCCACAGAGATGAATGTTTCTACTGGGTACCTTCATCAACAATAAAGTGTATAAGTAATAAGATGTACTATGAGATGTCAATGTGTAAATATGTAGCATAAGAGAATTATTTTTACTTAACATGTGCCTTGAGTTTGTATGTAATATATGCATGGGTGGGGAAAAATACTTGGTTAATATTTTTCTTTATCATCTACCTCAGTTCCTGGTGCTTTATAGGTACTCAGTAAATTCTATATTGAATAAATAAATTCATCACCTATCTGCGATGAGTTCACAGTTCAGTGAAGTAGACCGATAAGGAAAGGTATAAAAATAGCACAGTATTACCGGTGTCATGATAGAGATTATTACATGCTAATATGGGAGAAGAGAGGAGGTTAACCAGAAAGGCATCCTGAGCATGTTGATCTTTCAAATAAGTGGAGTTATACAAGAAAAACTAGGTAAAAAAGATGCAGAGGATGATGAGAGGATTTTTGAGCACAAGGCTGGATATAAGAAGCCCTATAAATGTTGTGAATTTCACAAAAGTAAATACTTCTAAGTATAAATTTTAAAGAGAGAACAAAAAAGTGAAGCTGAAAACTTGGAAGGCCTCATTTTATGTCAGGCTAAAGAGCTTGGACTTTATTCTGTAAACCACTGGGAACCATTGACATATTTTAAGTAGGGCCTAAAAAGGTCAGATATGCAGTTTAAGTGGAACATTTTGCCAATTATGTGGAGAATGGATCTAAAAGGGGCAAAATTGCAGGCAAGGGGACCAGTTAGGTAACTATGAGAGTAGTGCAAGGATGAAATGATAAGTGTGGGAAGGTTATTGGTAAAAGTGGCTGGGGTGGGGCATGAGGTTGGAAGGCTCAGGTTGAATTATT
>NW_017733001.1:172545-175520 GCF_001890085.2 Hipposideros armiger
GTGGGGGGCGGGCAGCACAAGATATATATATATATATATATATATATATATATATATATATATATATATATATATACATATATATGTGTGTGTGTGTATACACACAAATACACAGCGTATGTGTGCGTGCATGTGCATACAAGCTATGAGATTTTTATTATTCACATTTTCCATGATTTGACCGTTCCATTTAATAGAAGGGGAAGCTGAGAGAGAAGGAATTTAACTTGTTTTATGTCACAGGACTTATACTCAGGTTCTTACACCCCTGGCAGCTGCTCTGGACCACTCTACACCAATGATAGGGCTGTTCTTGCAGAATACATAGGACACTGGTTGGCAGTGGCCGGTCCTGGATTCCCAAGCAAGGAATCCCAGCTGGTGGCTGCTCTCTGTCATTCTAGGATTCACATTCCTGAATCATACCACTAAATGCCTAATGCTTCTTGGGAATCAGAATTCTCTTCTCAAGGATGGCACTTATTAATAATATTCGGTGGACTTTTCTGAAAGTTAACTTCCACATGGGAAGAAAGCCAAAGCAATTTTTTAAAGCGTTTGATTCATCTCCCCTGTGTTTGGTAGAATGGAGTTTAATCTACATGTGAGAAAATATATCACAGAGTGGCACATGGGGCAGTAATTTAGGCATTGTTGATGTACTAAGTGAATTTCAGCATTGACATTCTTATTTTCTTTAATATTTCTTGCAAAGAGATTATTGTCCATGGATAATGTAAAAAATCTAAATTTTCAGGCTTTATACTTCCAAAATATACTTTAAGGACCTGCAAAATTATTTCAGATAATCAAACAGGTTTGTATAAACAGTTGAGCATCAGCATTTGACAACTTTCTCAACAAAGCAACATCACATGGTGGTAAACAGCAGGAACTCTGAAGCCACATTAGCCTAAATCGGAATCATACTTCTCCCAGTGACTAGCTGTGCCATCTTAGGCAAGTTACTGAACTTCTCTGAGTCTCAGTTTTTCTCTTTTGTGAAACGGGGATAACACTACTACCAGCTTAAAGGGCTGTAACAAGGAATAAATGGATTGAGAGTTCTCAAAACATCATTTATAAAAATCTGTCAAGTTAAATAAAAATAGATAATGCGCTATCATTAGTAACCACACCTTTAAATTGAACTTATTTCTAATTTTCTCCAGTTCTACCTCCCAAAGTAGAGTTTATTGTTCTCTCTTCTGTATTTCATTCAGACCTCTTATTTCACTTCTCTGCTAGTCCCTGTTATAGTCAGTGGCTTGATTTATTTACGTGAATAAATGTATTGGTCTACAAGATCCTTGAGAGCATGTTATTGTAATCACATTTTTATCTCCAGGAACTTGTAACACTTCTAATATGACATAAACCCATAATGAAGATTTATATTAGATTGAATAATAATCTCCCTCATTTCTAAACTATTATGGAAATTATTGTTATTAGTTTATTCTATAAGTATTGCATAAAATCTGTTTTTGTCCCCATCCTGGGGCTTCTTAGNCTCTCTTTTGTATTTCATTCAGACCTCTTATTTCACTTCTCTGCTGGTCCCTGTTATAGTCAGTGGCTTGATTTATTTACGTGAATAAATGTATTGGTCTACAAGATCCTTGAGAGCATGTTATTGTAATCACATTTTTATCTCCAGGAACTTGTAACACTTCTAATATGACATAAACCCATAATGAAGATTTATATTAGATTGAATAATAATCTCCCTCATTTCTAAACTATTATGGAAATTATTGTTATTAGTTTATTCTATAAGTATTGCATAAAATCTGTTTTTGTCCCCATCCTGGGGCTTCTTAGTTATTCGTATTTCTTCATATACCCTCATTTCTCAGGCCCCATTGAACATGTTCATTTATTTACTTTGTTGTTAAAGATTTGTAACTCATTTTATTTGTATTAAAATAATTTTTCCATAGGCTTTTATGTTTATTATTTCAATTTAATTCCAAACCCTGTTAATTTATTAGGATCTCTCGGGGGAAAGTCATGTTGCCTAACTTTGGATCCAGTGTTCTCCCATTCATCCTCCTTTCTTCCTTTCTCTCCTGAAATCATACTGGAAGTAGCCATTTGAGAATGAAACCAGAACTTAAAGCAGGGAAAGGAAATAGCAATTGACTCAAAAGCTATGGAATTTTAAAGATGGTATACATTAGGTTTGTTTTACATGTGGTGAGTATAAAGTCTAGGAATTTCAGGTGGGTGAAGTCAGATCCAGAAGAATCAAGAGAAAAGGAGGAGTCAACCCCCCATGGAAAATGCACAGCTCTGAACAGTACATCATCGTGGCATGGTTTTTAAGAATCTGATCATACAAAGCTGGAAGGAAGTGCGATTGAAGAGTAAATACTATACTTGAAACATTAAGATTAGGTGATTGGTTTTTACGAAGTTCAGTTGTCATTTCAACACCCTTAAAGTTCAAAACAGATTATTAACAAACTCAACCCTTTTGTTATTTCCATTTCTTAATGCTTGGATGGCAACAAAGCAGTCATTTAAAGACATCAACTGAAATGTGAATAAAAATCCATAAAAAGAACACAATTTCTACTAGGTTTCCATAGAAACGTAGGAAACAGTGACCCTAAGTCTCAGCCATCTTTTCTTTTCTCCTGGATCATTTATAGTGAACTTCCATGTTTCTCAAACACTTGAACACACTGAGAAAGAGAGTAATCACTTAATAACATCTTTTATTTCCAAAAATGAAAGGACAGATGTAATACTGTAGTTAAACCATAACAATAATCTAGAAAATAGGTTTCAGTCAGTTTTCCCAGACCAAGTCTTTATTTCACATGTGTGAACCTAGTTGTGAATTTTATTTGTTGATGTTTTTTATTCCTGGCATTTTGGGGAAGCCACCAATGATAAAATTAAGTCTAACATGGCTTTGTCCAATATTTAGAGAATGACCCTAAATCTACCATTATATTTAAACCAAA
>NW_017733002.1:0-5657 GCF_001890085.2 Hipposideros armiger
ATCAGCTGACCAAACGGCATCTTGCTGCCCCAGGGCGTACTGGCTGGTTTTTCATCCACTTCTTTAATGTACGCAGAAAACACTCTGCATTTGAAATCACATGATCCTGCTGCCAGCAAAACATTGTTGGGATGCCAATCCAAGCTGAGGACAGTGGAACGAATTGGCTTTTTAATGTGCTTGCTTACCCACCAGTCATTTTCGGACTCGAAGTAACAAACGGAAATGAGTCGTGCTCCACTTCCCACAGCAAATTTATTCTCTAGTGGGGACCACTTGACAAAAGTGGCTGCACGATTAATTCTCAGGATTACCAGGGTTGGCTTCCAGACTCCATCTTTCTGACTCCAGACATAGGCATTGCGGTCTGCCCCACAAGTAACGATGCGGTCGCTCTTGGGAGCCCAGTCAATACCTGTGATGTGTCCGTTGTGCTCCTTGAGTTCATGAGCTTTTACCCACTGGCTCCCGTTCTTCTTATAGATGTGGACTTCGTGGTTATTAGGGCTAAGTGCAATCTGGGTACGATCCCTGTTCCAGGCATGACAGGTGATTGGCTCTAATAAAAATTGATGCAGGGAGATTATTCTTAGTGCTTTCAAAGGATAGAAAGTTGATTCTCCAGAAAGCCCTAAGAATCTTCTTATTGTAGATGAAGAAACAGGGACTCAGAGAAGCAATTTTGCTAGAGGCATCCAACGAAGTGAAGCAGCTGGGATTACGAGTTTCGGTAGTCCACTGGGGTCGGGGCAGTCCCGACGGGCTTGGAGCGGAGAATTCGCGGACTCTGGTCAGTCGACGCGAACAGGCTCCAACTGGCGCGGGAGTAGAACCAAAGCTCAGAGGGAGCGGCTGACAGATCCTTCTAACTGTTTATTTAAGTCTAAATAACAACAGTTGCTGGCAGCAACAACTCAACACATTGAGAAAATGCTCATGGGAACCGCAGTTCTGCAGCTCATTGTTTACATTAGACTAGAAAGACATAAGGAGGGTTACATTACATTCATTGGTGGAAGATTTGGAAGGTGGCAGAAAGCAGAGTGCGGAGATCTCTGGGACTGGATGAAAAGTTAGACAGAGAGACACATACTTTATTACATTGGTGGGTACAGATAGTTAACTATTAAGCACGTAGTGATGGTATGTGGGCAACAGGATAACAACGTGGTCTCGTGCTCTAGTGCTGAGAGTGGTGCCTTTAAGGGGGCTGGAAAAGAACACTCTGACATTTCAAAGGTATGTTATCTTAGATGCACAGAGACAATAGACAATTTCAACGTGAAAGGTTGACTTTGTCAAGGAAGCTATAGGCCTAGGATGTGCTACCCACTATGACCCACTTTTAGTGAGCATTTTTTATGTTTTAGTCACCTGTGTGGTTAGTTTGGTGTCTGGGTTTGTAATGCTTAAGAAGCTTGTCTGGTTGAGTATGTGGCCCCTTTTTCATCCACACCATACTGTTCTGATTCCTATAGGTTTGTAATACAGTTCAAAATCCAAGAGTGTGATGCCTGCAGCTTTGTTCTACTTTCTTAAGAGTGGTTTGGAGGACTTCCAGTAAGATGGCGGAAATAGGCTGGCACTGTGCCAACTGTCTTTGAGGATCACACCAAAATTACACACAATTTACACAGCATTGAAGCTTGGAGGTCCCCTGAACACTAGATGAACAGAATCTCTAAATGAAGGATTTAAAGACGAGGTCACGTGGAGACTGGTAGGAGGGGAGGAGATGTGAGGCAGTCTGACTCCAGGCCAACGGAGAGAGGGCGAATCTTGCGAGGAACACCTCAGTAGCAGAGAGGCTTCTCTTGTTGGGGGAGGGACCCTCTGGCCCCACACCGCCCTACCCATACCAGAGTTACTTTGCCTGGAAGGGGAATTCCACGATACCTGGCAGTAGAAACTAGTGAGAACTCTTTGCTCAACTCAGTGAGGTAGAGTGCAGCTAGAGGACCAAGTCGCCGTCCTATGGAGCTGGCACACAGACGCGCTCACTGGTGAGCACGCACCTGGTCCCTGGCAGAGGGAGTGGCTGCGTGAGTGGGGGCCCAGGAGCCTGTGGGGAAGGACTGAACTGAGAGCCTTTAGTGCTGGAGCTGGAGGTTTGGGGACCATTGTTGCCCTTGTTTGGAGCTGGCACACAAGTAGTGTACAGAAGTGCGCTGTTTTTTCAGGGTTGGGCCCTCCCACAGAGGCTCAGGTCTGGTACCGCATTGGTCTGGTGGAATTGGAACATGCTGCCTTGGGTTCCCCTTCTCCATGCTGCATGTGCACAGTTGCCAGGATGGCATCTGGCTATTGGGCTGCTCTGCCTGTTATGTGACCTGCTGATTGGGACAGGCAGACACTGGGAGTTTTCCTGGGAGTGTTGGGCTGGGAGCTGTGTGCCTGCGTGATCTGGCCTAGGCATTCATGGCGCTTTTGTGCAGGCTGCTTACTGGTACAGGAGTGCCCGCTGTTCTAACTTCATGGGGGCCACTGACCACACCCCATGGTGCCTTGGGGGCATGCCAAGGCCCACCTAGAACTGCATTGCTGGGCACACCCTGAACCCCTGGTGCCTGGCCCCCACCATCACAGGGCACAGAGGGTTTTGTAGCACTGAGCAGCCCTCAGCAAACTGTGAGGATTTTTGGTGGTGAGCACGGCCCCAGAGAACAGTGCCGCTAATTGCGGGAACCTCACTTCAAGCCTGAGAGAGACGCTGGCACTTATGCATTGGGCCCTTCCCCCCAACACTTGTGGTGCTCAGTCACCCAGAGACTCTCTATTGTTGAGCAAGTGGTTTGCAGATTAAAGCAGGTGAAGAGTTTTTTTTCCTCTTTTTTCTCTTTCCTTTTGCCCCTTTCCCCCCCTTTTTTATTATTCTGTTTTCTTTGTCTTTCATGTTTGTGTTCCTTTTTCTTCTTTTCTTTCATCTGTTTTCTTTTTGTTGCTGTTTCTCAGGCTTGTTTACCTGGCTATTGCTTTGGTTACTGTTTTTCTGTCTTGTTCTTCTGTTTTTGTATTTGTATTTTTGTCTCTTTCATATTTTTTGTCTTTTTTTGTCTGATCATTGTTTATCGTGTTTTGTGGGGGTGTATTTGTTTTTGGGTGTTGTTGGGCTGCCTTGCTCTGTTTTGTTTTATGAAGTGGATGTGGTTTACTAGTTCAGGAGCTGAGACTACACTGACTTTGTAGAAACCTGTGACCACAGCCTTTACGCACCTGTAACACCACCTTGTCCACCTACAGCAGCATTGCCAGGGGCAATCGGGGTGCTGGGGTAACTGGACCCACCCCAACAAACTCTGGAATATGTTTTTTACAACAGAATGTGGTCCTCAGAGGCCTGGGTTTACCTTGGTGGTGATCAGTGACCACAAACCTGCACCACAGCCACTTGGGAGCAGCTTTCATGAATTTGTGAGCATGAGGTGGAGGCTGGCTACAGTGCCCTTGGGACACTATACAAGGGTGTTACAGGCCAGATATTAGCATAAGGCCTGAATCTGCGTTAACGTCTTAAAAACCACCAATCACGTCTCGTAACTCACTTGAACTCCATCCCACCCAGGTAGTGCCACATTGCCAAGGGCACCTGCAACAGTGGGTCAAATAGCCAGACACATGCTCTTTTCAATAGTTGGTCCTTACTCGCATCTGTCAGGTAGCAACAGGCTTAGGCTGCCCTAGGCCTTTTGCTAAACTCCCTCAGAACTAAAGTTGGTGGCAGGCAGCCTCAGGTCACACAGAGACCATCCCCACATGACCCCAGGTCCAGCACAGGAAGCAGGCAACCAAATACAGCCTTGAGGCACCTGCCACATAGCTACGAACCGGTAACAGACAGGGCTGTAACACCTCAGAGAGGGAGCCCCACCCAAGAGACACCAGAACCAATACACCCAGAGGCCAGTGTTAGACAAAACGAGAGTACTACCTGGTTGAACCTACAAGTGGCACTTTGAAAGGAAATTTTCCACAGGCACAAGAGTCCACAATGGCCAAGATCCTCTGAGGCGGTCAACCTCCACTCTGCCTCTCAAACACTGTGAACAGAGCTAATTCTCCCAGGTAATCAGCCTGAGGGGCAATCCCACCCTCTGACAAGCCAAAAGTTATTAAAACCAACTTTAACAGTGACACCTCTGGAACATATGGAAGGAAGAATAGGGAGACTATGCAATCCGAATATAAAGGACACATAAAACCACCCAGCAATGACTGAGAGACATAGCTGATCTACCTAATATATCAAAGCAATCACAGAACAGCAGGCAGAATGAAGAAATGAAGAAACATGTCCAAAATACAAGATCAGAAGTAACCTCCAGAAATGGAACTAAAAGAGATTATCCAACCTTCCAGAGACAGAGTTTAGAACTAATGATAAGAATGTTTAAGGAACTTACTGAGGACATCAAGAAGGATTAAGANTGATAAGAATGTTTAAGGAACTTACTGAGGACATCAAGAAGGATTAAGAAATCATAAAAACACCCAGTTGGAACTGAAGAATACAATAACTTAAATGAAAAACACACTCGAAGGAATCACCAGTAGATTAGATGAAGCAGAGGATCGGATCAGCAATTTGGAAGACAAAAATAGCAGAAATCACCCAGTCAAAACAACAACAACAACAACAATAAAAAATAAAAACAATGGAAATAGTTTAAGAGACCTCTGAGACAACATCAAGTGCAACAAAATTAACATCATAGGAATACCAGAAGGAGAAGAGAAGAGGCAAGGGATAGAGAATGTATTTGAAGAAATAATGACTGAAAACTTCCCTACCCTGGTGAAGGAAATCGACATACAAGCCCAGGAAGTGCAGAGAGTTCCAAACAAGCTGAACCCAAACAGGCCCACACCAAGACACATCATAGTAAAAGTGGCAAAGGTTAAAGACAAAGACAATCCTAAAAGCAACAAGAGAAATACAGCAGGTTACATACAAAGGAACTCCTGTGAGACTAACAGCTGACTTTTCTACAGAAACGGGCCAGAAGGGAGTGGTAGGAGGTATTCAAAGTGATGAAAATCAAAGGCCTACAAGGAAGGTTGCTCTACCCATCAAGGCTATCACTTAAAATTTAAGGAGAGATAAGGAACTTCTCAGAAAATAATATTAAAGAAATTTATTACCAGAAAACCAGCACTGCAGGAAATGTTAAAAAGGCTTTTTTAAACAGCAGAAAAAGGAAAACAAACTAACCAAGGAAGACTAGAAATACGAATAACAAAATGGCCATAAATATGTACCTATCAATACTCACTTTAAATGTGAATGGACTCAGTGCTTGAATCAAAAGTCATAGAGTGGCTGAGTGGATAAAAAAACAGGATCCATGCATATACTGTTTACAGGAGACTCATCTCAGATCAAAAGCCACACAGAGACTGAAAGTAAAGGGATGGAATAAGATATTTTATGTAAATGAAAATAAGAAAAAGCTGGAGTAGCAATACTTATTTTGGACAAAATAGACGTTAAAATGAAGGCTACAATAAAAGATTAAGAAGAGCACGATAGGGCCGGCCGAGTGGCGCGATGGTTAAGAACTCACTTGGGATGCCAGAGGGCCCCGGTTCGGATCCCACATATGAGGGCCAGTGACACTGCCCTCTACAGCTAAGATGCTGAACAACAGCTCAACCTGGAG
>NW_017733002.1:10831-22436 GCF_001890085.2 Hipposideros armiger
TTGAGGTCTAGTTTTTATTGCTTTTGGCTTGTCAGTAGGTAGGCATGACTTCCAAGCTGTCTAGCCATGAGGATTAGCTGTGTCCAAAGTTTATAAACTGTTGTGTGAGGGTTGATCCCTCTGATGAGGCTTGGCCCCAAAAGGTTCTTGTGCCTGTAGCAATTCCCCTTTGAGTGTGAATCTTGTAGGTCAGACCCTGTAATGCTGTGTTTTTATCTGAAGTTGGTCTCTGGGTGTGGTGATTCTTGTGCTTCTTTGGCTGGACCCCGCTGCAGAGCATGTTTTAGGGCAAATCAGATCACTGAACACATCCACGACAGCCACCAAAGGTAACCAGATACTCTCTGATGTACAAAACAACCCTCACCCTACCCTCCACATGTATAGAAATAACAATCAAGCACAAGGAGAAAAACAAATGAGCAGAAACACAACAACGGCAATGAGAAAAGATGAAGAAAGAGAGATGAAAGAAAAGAAAAGAAAAAAAACTTGCAGAAGAAATGGAATGGAGGAGGTAAATCAAGCTATGACAAGGAAGCAGGAAAGAAGGGAGAGAGCGGTGTTAGAAGAAAAGGAAAGAAAGAAAGAGAGATAGAAAGAAAAAAATTATATAAATATATCTACACCCCCATATATATGTACATATATATCCACATCTATGCACCTTTATATATGCCTATATAAAAAAACTAAAATTCCTACTAAAGTAGAAAAATCCAAAAACAACCAATGCAAGCAATCAATGGGACACAAAAAACAAGACCCCAGAACATCCAAGAGAACCCAATTAACAATACCAATATAACCTATCAAAAGAGAAGCCCCAACTAAAAACAATAAAAAAAGAAACAAAACAAAACAAACAAACAAAAACCAAAACCAAAACAAAACAAAAACTAAAAAGGGAGAAAAAACGAGATAATCAGTTTCAATCTTGGCTGAAGTCCACCAAGCTCTCCCCAGGTTTTCCTCTACAATACACTCCTGTGTGTCTTGTGGGGGCAGAACTAACCGCCTTAATATAGGTCTATTTAAGATGAGTGGAGTTATGAGGTATGATTGGTAGTTTTTTTACAGTCAGTGTTATTTCTGCTCCTGTTTGTCCAGAGGCACTCAGATTCCTGCGCGGAGGACTGGATGTGTGTCTTCGGGTGCTCTTTCCACTGGGACTGTTGGAGGGTGGGGGGTGGGGCTTTCAGAGCTGCTGGAAGGCCTTCCTGTGCCTCAGCAGCCAAAGCTGTTCTGCTCCCACCTGCAGCCTTTTCTCATGTAAATTACTCAACCCCCAGGGAGTTGAAGCACTTTTGTTTTGGCTTATTTCTCTCTTCAGAAGTCAGTTTCCAGTTCTGGCCCGGAGGGGGACACGGATTCTAAGGGAGGGTGGGAGTGTGCACTTTTCTATGCAGTTTATCTTCCCTATCTGAGAGAAAAGGGGACAAAAAGAAAGAGAGAGAGAAAAAATGCCCCTTCCAACCAGGCACCCCCTGGCTAAGCTGCTTTCGTCTCCACCACTGTGGGATGTGGGCTGCGTCTCCATGCTTCTCGCTTCCCTCTTCTCCTCCCCAGTTTGAGATTTCTGCCACAGCAACTGTGCCCTGTGAATCCTGATGAACACCGGGCGGGACGGTCAGCACCAGAGGCTGAGCACGTCCAGATGCTGCAAAAACAGTCTGCTTTGTCCTGGATTCCCTCAGCTCCTCAGCCGCGCGAGCAGACAGATTATGCCCCTGTTCTGCTTTGCGCGGCCTGAGGATTCTGCCTTAGCGCGTGGGCTGGAGGACAGGAGAGGGAAGTCTCCGATCTGCTGAGATCCCCAGACTCAGCAGCCGGGTGCCGCCTGTGTGTCCACGCGCCTCGCCTCCCACTTCCCGAACCCACCGGGTCTGCCCACCTCTAAGTAGTCGGCGTGGGAGCCCCTTCGCTGCTCAGCGTGTTTGGTAGAGTTCTGTTCTCTGTGCTCCAGCTGCCAGAATTGCCGTGGCTTGCGAGAACGAACTCAAGGCGACTTCCTCACCGCGGCCATTTTTTCTCCCCCCCCCATGTCTTTTGATTGGAGCATTTATTCCAATCACATTTAAAATGATTATTGGTAGGTACATATTTATTGCCATTTTGTTATTTGTATTTCTGATCTTTGTGGGTTAGCTTGTTTCCCCCTTCTGTTTAAAAAAGCACTTTTAGCATTTCCTGCAATGCTGGCTTGTTGGTAATGAATTCCTTAAGTTTATTCTTTTCTGAGAAGCTCTTTATCTCTCCTTCAATTTTAAGTGATAGCCGTGCTGGGTAGAGCAATCTTGGTTGTAGGCCTTTATTTTGCATCACTTTGAATATTTCCTGCCACTCCCTTCTGGCCTGCAGAGTTTCTGTAGAAAAGTCAGCTGTTAATCTTATAGGAGTTCCTTTGTATGTAACCTGCTGTCTTTCTCTTGCTTTTAAGATTCTGTCTTGGTCTTTACCTTTGCCATTTTTACTATGATGTGTCTTGGTGTGGGCCTGTTTGGGTTCAGCTTGTTTGGAACTCTCTGCACTTCCTGGGCTTGTATGTCGGTTTCCTTGACCAGGGTGGGAAGTTCTCAGTCATTATTTCTTCAAATACATTCTCGATCCCTTGCTTCTTCTCTTCTCCTTCTGGTATTCCTATGATGCAAATGTTGTTGCTCTTGATGTTGTCCCACAGGTCTCTAAACTATTTTTATTGGTTTTTATTCTTTTTTGTTGTTGTTGTCCCAAGTGGGTGATTTCTGCTACTTTGTCTTCTAAATCACTGATCTGATCCTCTACTTCATCTAATCTACTGGTAATTCCTTCGAGTGTGTTCTTCATTTCAGTTATTGAATTCTTTAGTTCTACCTGGTTGTTTTTTATGATTTCTGTATCCTTCTTTATGTCCTCCCTAAGTTCCTGAAACATTCTTATCATCAGTCTTCTGAACTCTGTCTATGAAAGGTTGGATAAATCTGTTTCATTTAGTTCCATTTCTTGATTTTCTTCTGATGTTTTACTTGGGACATGTTTCTTTGTTTCTTCATTATGGCTGTCACTCTGATTGCTTTGATGCATTAGATCACCTAGAAAGAAAAAAAAAGAAAAAAAAGGAAAGAACAAGAAAAAAGAGAAAAAGAGGGAAAAAAGAGAAAAAGGAAAAAGAAAAAAGGGGGGGCTCTCTGCCCACTTTAATCTGCAGACAACTTGCTCAGCAATAGAGAGATTCTAGGTGACTCAGCACCAGCTGTTGGGGGGAAGGGCTCAGTGCATCATGTGCCGACCTCCCTCTAGACTTGAAGTGAGCTTCCCACCATTAGTTGCTTTGTGCTCTGGAACCGTGTTCACCACCCAAAATTCTCACAGGTAGTTGTGGGCTGTCTGCTGCTGGAAAAAACCCTCTGTGGCCTGTGGAGATAGGGGCCAGGGACCAGGGGCTCAGGTTGCCCCTGGCAACACCGCTCTAGGTGGGTGGGGCGGGCCCCCAAGGCACCACAGGATGTGGTCAGTGGCCCCCACTAAGTCAGAGAGCAGCATGCACTCCTGCATCGGCAGCCAGCCCACACAAACTCGCCTGGAAAGCCCGGCCGAATCACGCAGATGCACAGCTCGTGGCCCTACACTCCCAGGACAACTCCCAGCCTCAGCCTGTCCCAATCAGCTTCTTGAAGATCTGGCTGAGCAGCCCGACAGCCAATCGCCACCCAGGCAACTGTGCACGTGCAGTGCGGAAATCGGGGACCTAAGGCAAGTCGTGCACTCCTGGGTCTCAATAAGCAGTCTGTTGGAGTCGGAGCGTGCCTGACAGGCGTTTCCCTGGCTACGTAGCACAGGCAGCATGGAGGGTGGGGATCCAAGGCCACATGTGCACGCATGCACACACTCACACCTGAGCCAATTCCAGCAGACCAATGCAGTCCCAGACGTGAGCCTCTGTGGGAGGGCCCAGCCCTGAAAAAATGGCGGCCTCCTGTGCACTACTTGTGTGCAAGCTCCACACCAGGGGAACAATGGTTCCAAAAACCTCCAGCTCCTGCACGAAAGGCACTCAGTTCAGTCCTTCCCGGAGGCTCCTGGGCCCCGCTCACAAAGCTACTCCCTCCACCAGGAACCGGGTGAGTGCGCACCAGTGAGCGAGTCGGTTTGCCAGCTCCACTGGTTCTCCAGCTGCTCTCAGCCCCACCATGCTGAGCAAAGATAGTCCTCACTATTTTCTACTTCCAGCTATCGTGGAACTCCTCTTCCCGGCAAAGTAACTCTGGGCTGGTGAGTGCGGTGTGGTTCCGGTTGGTCTGTCCCCCAACCAGAGAAGCCTTCCCACCATTGAGGTGTCCCTCAGAGGGTTCAACTTCACTCGTCTCTGCCCTTCCTACCAGACTCAATGTGGCCTCTTCTTTAAGTCCTTCATTTAGAGGTTCTGTTCATCTAGTGTCCAGGGAACTTTCGAATTTGAATATCATATAAATTATTTGTAATTTTTGTGTGATCCTGGGTGTCAGTTGGCACAGCATCTGTCTATTCTGCCATCTTATCGGAAGTCCTCCAAACCAATCTTAAGAAAGGAGAACAAAACTGCAGGCTACACACGGTAGCTCATGGCATCCCACTGCAGCAGGGGACTGCAGTCTACACTGTCGCTGGCAACTCATGGCAGCCCAGCTCCAGGTTGAGCTGTTGTTCAGTATCTTAGCTGTAGAGGGCAGTGTCACTGGCCCTCATATGTGGGACCCAAACCGGGGTCCTCTGGCGTCCCAAGCCAACTCTTAACCAACGCGCCCCTTGGCCAGCCCAAGATTTAGAAATTTAGACATATGGATTTAATGTAGAATGGTTGACCTTAATTTTAATACTGCATTACATTTCCTATCTAAATGCACAAAGGCCTTGAAGTCAGAACCATATTTATTTTATGCAATGGAGAATTGATCAGACCAGCTAAGGGTGCAAAGTCCCCAAATTGACTTTACATGTCTTCTATTTAAGGTGGGATTTCAACACAATACACTTACCTAAAGGAAGCAAATAGAATAAACTGAGAGGCCAAACTTTACTATCCTACAAAAAATATAAATTATTGTATAAATGTATTACATACATGTTGTAACAAATTACAACAGTAGGGTATATATAAGAACAAATTCATGTACTTACTATATTCGATTTTAGAACACCGAGAAGTCTCAATAGACCAAAAAGATGTCTGCAAGACCAGTTCCTTCTGGAGGCTACAGGAGAGAGTCACTTTTCTCTACTGTTCCAGTTTCTTGTGGTCACAAGCATTCCTTGCCTCGTGGCCCTCTCTCCATCTCTAAAGCAGCAGTGGAGCATCTTCCAATCTCCCTGTGATTCCAACTATTCCGCCTTTCCTTCCACACTCTAGGATTGTGGTCATTACATTAGTCCCACCTGTATAATCACAGCCAATCTTCTTATCTTAAAGTTGCAGGCTGATAGCATAACTATTTCAAGGGCTACCTTAATCCTCCCCTCACTATAGAAAATAATATATTCAAAGTTTCCAGAGATTACAATGTAGACATCTTTTGGAGGACCTTCTTCTGCTTATTACAAAGTCCTTTTCAGAACTGTATTACCTGGTGACACTGAAGGGCCATCGTATAATGGAAACAACACAGAATATATCACACCTCTGAAATGAGTGAATACAGGCATGCACAGCATGATGACATTTTAGTCTGTGAGTGAACTGCATATACAATGATGCTCCCATATGATAATAATGTTACTAAAAATTCCTATCGCCTAGTGACATCATAACCATTGTAACGTCTTTGTAATGCAGCACATTGCACCAATACTTACCATCGTGTAGTAGTTGCCTACGGTATTCGGTATAGTAACATGCAACAGTCTTGTTGACTAGGAGCTGCACAGGAACAGAATTTATCACCCCAAAATATGTCAATTTTGTGTAAAGATTATTTTAGGCTGGTTAATTTTAAGAAACAGCAGACATGGGGGAAGTTGTGAAAACCAAATGCAAGTTACCCTTTGTAAGGCATATTGACATTTGTACAGAAAATCTTCATTTGTGAGGGGTTTTGTTCCACCACAAGTCAATGCTTTGAAGAACCAAGGGACCTCGTCAAGGCAGAGTCCTCAGTCTTAGACTTTGGAGAGAACTCTAACTCAGGGTTGGGATAAGTGTTGGGAGTGAGATCTCTAGCAGGTGGGAGAGTCAAGGAGATGGTGTAACAGAAACAGGACTCACCTGATTTCTCACCTAGTGCCTTTTAATATTAGTCTCCAAACATCACACGCCACTGAGGGAATCACATTTCCAGCCTTGCACCTCTGTTCCTCAGGGCAGGGGCTGACTTCACAAAAATTCTATAGCAGAAGACACTTGGGCTTCTTTTAAATCCAACAACCCACCTTGGTTCTTGGTTTAGGTCGCTTTCTCAAACTTGACTGTTGGACCATGAGGACCATGTGATCTTGGGAGGCTTGGCAGTGGCTGCCTGTGGCTTCCTGAGCTTGCCTCTGGAGAGGTTGTGATGGGGTGATGTGCACATAAGCTATGTCGTTGACTACCTCATCCCATAGGGTTTGCCCCCTGTGTTATATTTGATTCCCAATATTTCATGTTCCAATTTCAATGTGTTTATGGTTTTTGAAACTATATAAGAACATATAAAGCTGGTATGGAAAACACAGTCTATCTAAAAGCTGTCAGCTGACAAGTAATATTGACTAGGTAGTTCATCATCAAAAAGGTTTTATTTGGGAAAAGGGAAAGAACGAGGAAAAGACGGCTGCCACCAAGCACCTGCATGTTGAGACCCAGTGAGTCATGTGGTCTAAAATGGTGAATATATATGTATATATATCAGGGAGACAGGAACCATGGAGTTTTTTAGAAAAGGAACCTAAAACAATAGAGTTCAAATAGGTGGGCTGATAAACTTCTGGAAACTCAATTCCTCCCTTAGTTCTTCCAGCTGATCATTTTTCTTAAAGCCCCAGGTCATCTTTATCAATGCAAAAGGAAGAATTAATCCAGAACTGTAGGATGGATTGAAATTCTTAAAGAAAGGATGATAGCCTTTTTTGTGTCTGTGGGAGAGGCTTGGCATCACTGTTCTTCACCCAGGAGACAGGGAAGAAGCTCACCATGAGAAGCAGTTACATCTGAGGAAAACTGTGCTAAGCATTGGGGGGCCCATAGCCTTGAGGTACATGAGGACTTTGTCTCTTTTCTTGGACTGTTGCAGAATGTAGATTTGAAGTAAGTGATCCTAAAGTGCTTGCTTAGTCATTCCTGAATTAAGATATTTTTTTCCATCATAAGCCAGATGTGAAGGTCTGAACACACCGAAGTCTCCCTGTATGTGGCATCCTGTCCAAAGCCCTGGCTTGCTGCTCATCGACAGTTGGTCTATTTTGGGGTAATTTGGAAGAAGGAAGCCTGCACCGTCCTGAGTCTCAAAAGTGAAGCCACTCGAGCTGAAGCCAGCTGGGGGGGGGGAACACATTAATCGATAAACATTCTAGCTTTGATTTTTCTGAAGGGAAATATGCCTGTTTCTTCACAATTTGGGCATTTTTTTCTTGTAGGACTTGGCTCCTACAAGAAATGAAATTGTGATCCAAGGAAAAGGTTGAGGAAAGGAGAACATTGGCTTTAAAGGTCAAGATAGTTTCATGTAAGAGGCTGGCTAAGACAAAAATAAAATATTAAAAATTTTTTTTAAAGAAAATATTTTTAAAAGAAACTATTATTATAAATGCTTTCAATTTCTGAAATGACATGGTTAAGTCACCAGTATTCTTGATCAATATTGAAAGGAAATGACAATTATTCCTCAATATTAAAATATATGAAAGAAATAACCTTTTCATCCTGGGCAACTTCACTTCTTTGAGGCTCTTCAGTTTGTTCAGTTGTGAAATATAGATAATAATAGTATCTATTCAACGGATATTTTGAAAAGATTGACTGAGAAAATCATTTAAAATATCCCTTAAGGTTCTCACATATGCTATGTCTCAATAAATGTTAGCTATTATTATTCTGCTCAGGAGATGAGCAAGTATACATAGGTGGTAATCACCTTGCTTCCCAGAAATTACTGCAGAAATTTGGTAGCATATCAACTGGCCCTCGTATGAGATTATGAAAACACCCAGATTGCTTACTCCTCCAGCCTGCAGAATTGTCTTTTAAGAGAGGCAGTTACATGTGCAGGTTGGCACCAAGCAGTAGAATAGAAAGAACAGACCTGGAAGACAGACCTGAGTTACAACCCAGGTGCGTATGCTATTTGGCGAGAGCAGTGCAGTGCCACCATCTTCACGGTTGTGCCCACCTGTCAGCTAGGAGTCTGTGAGGTATATGAGAGTACAAAAAGTGTAAGGTTCCTGGAATATAGTTAGGCACAAATAAATGGTGCTAGGATGATTATGAGCAGATTTTACAAAGATAACTCATACTAGGGAATTACCTGTAAGCAACCTCATGCTGTGTTCTAGATTCACAGCCTAGAGAATGCATTCTGCTAGACATTATTCTCCAGAGTCCTGGACAGAAGCTCCCTGTTTAGTCATCAGGAGACCATGTAAAACCTTTAATTTTCTGTGAAACATTGTTAGGCTATTGTACTATGTTTGCAAAAGCAGAATTTGGGGCACATTGAAACAAAACAAAAAGATACCACGTGGTCAAACCCTCATGTCACCAGAAAGTTACCAGAAAAACCTTTTCTGAAACTTGTAGACATTCTGGTTTTATTGAATTTATTATACATGAGGTTTGAACAATACTTTACTGAATGGTGCCGGTGCACAAGCCCATTTTTAGAAAAAATTTAATATTTTAATATTTTAAGCTTTTTTATAATACCACTGAAGTCTGCACAAAGACTGGTATGTGAATAATTAGGCAGCATTATGCATTTAGCACAGAACAGTACATATGGGGTGGGCAGGAGGGTTGCAGAAAAAATGTATGTATGTTAAAAAATGTTATCTATGTATTAGCTTTCAAAGTTTAAGTAAATTATGGTAGGAATGTGTAGTATGACGTTCCCTCAAAACATGGCGTTAATCAAATGAATGCTAGCGTCATTCATTGTATTACAATTTTAATTCAGTTTTTCCTTTCTTAAATGTGTATACATTTTTTTGGCACACTCTGTATGTCCAGAACTGGTGTGTAGATAAACTAAATGTGGTATATCCATAGTCAAATACTATTTAGCCATAAACAATAAAAAGAAAAGACAGTAAAAAAACCAAAACAAGTAGCAAAATAACAAAGAAAAACCAAAAACAACTGAAGCCTACAGGATATGCCAGAGGTGTGACATATTTTTTCAACTTTTGTATTATGAAAAATTGTAAACATAGAGAAAAAGTAAATACTAGTACAGTGATCACTTATGTGTTCATTAAATACATTAAACACATAACATTGTAATATTTGCTTTGTATGATGTTTTTGCTAGGAAGCATTTGAAAGCACATAGTATGAAAATATTATGCATGCTTTGTTTGTTATGAAGTTTAAATAAACACTTCATTAAAATACTATGCATGCTTTGTTTGGTATGAACTTACCTCCTTCAGCACTATTGCCCTTACGAACATTGGCAGGAACATCCTGATATTTATTTAATATTTAGTTCACATTCAAATTTCCTCTGGGGAAAGTTTTGAGCCAAATGTCAGACCCCGCATTGGTATAATTTTGTATCATATAAAAGCAATTATCATGAAGGATCTAAACTACACTTCACTTGTGAACTGAAGAAATACATGGGGTGACTGCCCTCAAGTTGCTCTAAGGAGCTCTGATGGGACAAAAATACCAGTGTGTGACCCTGAGATGATAAATGGGCCTCAACAGACTGTAAGCTCAAAGTAGAGTTGAATCAGCAGTGGGTTTTCATGTGTCTCTCTGTGTCTTCCTGCATCATCAGAGAGAAGGTCGTTTGGGAAGAAATAGGTAGAATGGGTGAAATCCACAAATATAGAGTAACATTCAGACTTGAGTTATATGTGCCTCATGTCCTTTTGCATGACACTTAGTAAATGGTGAGTGAAACCACAACCCCTGTTTTCAGAAGGGTCAATGTGGACCTGCAGAGAGAGCAAGAATGTTCCTGAAATAATAAAATTGAAGGAGAGGGCTCAGTGACATAGGGTTGAGGTGGTGGAGAAACAGCCCAGCAGACACCTGGGAATTTTGAAAAAAATTGAGGCAAAATTGTCCAACGAAACTTTCTGCACGGGAGAGATTCTCTGTCTGCACTGTCTAATGTGGTAGCTGCTATATTGAACACTTGAGGCTAGCATGACTGGGGAATTGAATTTTACATTCTATTTAATTTTAGTTATAATTTTCAAATAGTCTCATGTAACTATTGCTACTGTGTTGGACAATACAGCTCTTAGCTCCCAAGACAAATGTCCCTCAGGCCGCTGAAATCCAGGAGGATTTCAGCCAGATTCACAGCATTCATCAGACTAGCAGTAATAACGGGGGACCATTTGGCCAAATTTGGTTCACCTATTTCGCTGACTCCATTTTTCTAAGACAAGTTCTGTTTTTGAAGATGCGCCTCTTCTGTACTAATGTTCGTAGACAAAATTATGAGAGCTGTTTTAAGGAAATAGAGAATAGATGAAAACTTCATCTTATGGGGAGAACCCCTTTACTAAATAATGTTGCCTTTTCAGGAGGCTGGAAACTTGTATTGAATTAAAAAAAATCGCAGGGTTAACACCTTTTAAGGCTTCTAATATGCATATTGTGTAATTCTAATAAGTGAGTATCCAGGAACAGGATACTTGCTGATTCATGGACTGATGTCCTTTCAAATTCAGGGAGATCACAACATGTAGAAATAAAAACTAAATTAAAAGCAGAATTCTAACCTTGTCACTTGGGATTGGAGACTCATTAGGAAAAATTGCCTTTCTGTTTATTCCAGAGGCCCCGGGGGATATTGTGTGCTTAGCAGTTGGAATAAGAAGAGGGAAATGTGCCTGATGAGCAGATATAGAGAGCGCTGTAACGCCTCTTCTGTGCGTCCCTCAGCTTGTACCACATTGGTGCCCAGGACCTGGGTGTTGCTTTTGAGTCCTTTCTGGCTGTGAACTGATGCTTCACTCCTTCCTGCTGTCTTGTGTGGGGACAGAGCTTCAGTCTCCATCATGAACCTTCCAGGGAGTAATTCAGACTTCCACACAGAGGCCTCCCTCTCAGAGACCCCATCCAGGTGAGTCTGAGAGCCCAGCAGGTACTGAAGGAAAGGGTCAGAGAGGTCAGAAATGAGATCTCTTACCTGAGTCCCTGCGACCCATATAAGCCCCGAGACTAGAGATCACAATGTCTGTGTTCTTGGTTAAGTAATTGATTTATAATTCATTAATTTAATATATTAATAAGGGTGCTTGAATATGCACTACAGGGCCATAGTTAACATTTAAGTGATGACATGGAAGTACCATTAGGTGACTCTGCAGAATGAGTGAGATGCATGAAATGGTTGCAGTACAATGAAAACATATCTGAGGAGTTCTACTGTCCAGCGAGTAAAAAAAATAGTGTTAGGTGTGGAGCCAGTGCAGTGAAGTGAGAGCGTTTGTATGAAAT
>NW_017733002.1:23366-25600 GCF_001890085.2 Hipposideros armiger
TTGTGATGGTCTTAGGCGACCCCTGTGAAAGGGTCGTTCAAGAACCGCTGCTTTAGTTCCATCTGGATGAACCTGATCATCTTCTTAAAGTCAGCCCATTAGAAAGCCTGTCCCATTTCTACCCTAATCCTTTCTTGTTATAAAAATATCCAACACAAAGGCAGTGGGATAGAGTGTGGACATATTTTGGAGGTCCTTATTTTGCTCACTACGAAGTCTGTTAAAAGTGTAGATTTCCGTGTCACTCAGGGTCCATTATATAAAAGAAATAAACACAGAATTTACTACAGTTTCTGGAATGAGTGAATACACTATTGCTTTAATAATGCATGCAAAGAAATGTTTGGCTCAGAAGACCTAAAAGTCCCTATACCTGAGTCTAACACAGGACCTCATCCTTGCCATTCAGAGCGTGGTCCACAGACCAGGACCTGCAGGATCAACACCCTGTTGTTAGAAATGCAGCCTCTCTGAGGCCCCATGACCTGGTGATTCAGATTCTGCATTTCTGTTGTGATCCTTGTTGATTCATAAGCACACTCAAGTTGACGGGCCAGTCTTGACTAGGTTTGCTCACCTTCTCCCTGTTGACCTTGGGGGCTGAATAATAATTGGGTGGGGTGCTGTCCTGTGAATTGTGGGGGTTTAGCAGTATTCCTTCAGGCAATGCCAGATGCCCCAGGCACAAAAGCATTTCTGGGTGAGAAACTCTGCTGAGTGCAACATGAAAAAACATTATAAAAAAGGCCCATCAGATACTCTGATATTCATTTGACAGATTACGAAACCACTCCTGCTCCACCCCAGGGCCTTTGCACTGGCCATTCCTTCTTCCAGGTACATACTTGCCAACATTACCTTGCCTGTCCCTCCCTTTCTTCACTGAGGTCTCTGTTCAAATATTAACTTGTTTATAGGTCTTGACTAAATGTCCTTTGAAAAAGAAACACACTAGTCACTAAGTTTTTTAAATTTGCTTTCCTTTTCTTCATATGATCTGTCAGCATCTGAAATGTAATATATTTTTATTATTAGGTTGCATATTTTTTTCTCCATCATTGACTTGTATGAACTTCTGTTTTTCAGTACTCGAATACTCACACATTAGACAGTACCTAAAACATGCTAAGCAGTCACTTTATATTCCTGAAATACACGAAGAATTTCTCATGAAAACTGTAGAATACATGACACCTTTGGAAAGAAGCAAATTGGGATCAAAATTCCTAATGTGAAATGGCACAGAAACCCGTAGAAGGATCAGATCCATACTAAATTATTGAAATTAATCATTTGGCTACAAAATATAAAGGTAGCACTAGAGCTATCGGAGTAATGTCACTTGTATGAAAATTACTCATGTTATTTTTCTGTCTTGGAAGTCACCTCTTCTTTATGGAACCAGTGAATATTACAAGAGTTTCACAATTTCTTCTGCTGGGACTTGCAGAAGAGCCAGAACTGCAGCCCCTCATCTATGGGCTTTTCCTCTCCATGTACCTGATCACTGTGTTGGGAAACCTGCTCATCATACTGGCTGTCAGCTCAGACCCCCACCTCCACACGCCCATGTACTTCTTCCTCTCCAACCTGTCCTTTGTGGACATCTGTTTCACCTCCAACACCATCCCCAAGATGCTGGTGAACATCCAGACCCAGAGCAAAGTTATAACCTATGAAGGCTGCATCACACAGATGTATTTTTTCACACTCTTTGCAGAATTGGACGTCTATCTCCTGACCGTGATGGCCTATGACCGCTTTGTGGCCATCTGTCACCCCCTGCACTACATGGTCATCATGCACCCCCGGCTCTGTGGACTGCTGGTTCTGTTGTCCTGGATCATGTGTGTCCTGATTTCCCTGTTACATAGCTTAATGGTGCTTAGGCTGTCCTTCTGTACAGACTTGGAAATCCCCCACTTTTTCTGTGAACTGAATCAGATGATCCAACTTGCCTGTTCTGACACCTTTCTTAGTAACATAATGATGTATTTTGTAGCTGTGCTGATTGCTGGTGGATCCCTGGTTGGTATCCTTTACTCTTATTCCAAGATAATGTCCTCCATAAGTGCAATGTCATCATCTCAGGGGAAGTATAAAGCATTTTCTACCTGTGCGTCTCACCTCTCAGTTGTCTCCTTATTTTATCTGACAAGCCTAGGAGTGTACCTCAGCTCTGCTGTGACCCACAGCTCACAGTCAAGTGCAACAGCCTCAGTGATGTACACTGT
>NW_017733002.1:25630-33723 GCF_001890085.2 Hipposideros armiger
TATAAAGGGGGCTCTGAAAAGATTCTTTGGGATGACAGATATTAAAAGGACAATCATGCTGAGGCTGAAAAAGTGCCCTTGATTTCTTGGCTCGAAGTCCAAATTCAGACATTGTGATTCTTTAAACAGATTGTGTTTGTGGAATTTGCTTCTTTTATTTATATTTTGGAATTTCTATTTGTTTTAGTTCAACTTCTGTATAGAATTTACAAAAATTATTTATTTATTTCAATTACAGTTGACATTCAATATAATCTTATATTAGTTTCAGGTGTTCATTGTAGTTGTTAGACATTTATATAATTTATGTAATGATCCCTTTTTAGTCTAGTACCCTCCTGGCACTATACATATTTGTTGCATGCTATATTTCTTAATCCCTTCATTTTTTTCATCCAGCCTCCCACTCCTCAGGCAAACATCAGTTTGTTCTCTGTATCTATGAGTCTGTCTCTTTAGTTTGTTCATTTATTTTGTTCTTTAGATTCCACATATAAGTGAGATCATATGGTATTTGTCTTTCTCTGTCTGACTGATTTCACTTAGCATAGTACCCTCCAGGTCCACCCATGTTGTCACAAATGGTAAGATTTCATTCAATTTTATAGCTGAGCCATAATCTATTGCGTATTCTTGTGTGAACCTCATCTTCTTTATCCAGTCATCAATTGAATGGAACTTAGGTTTCTTCCATATCTTGGCTAATGTAAATAATGCTGCATTGACAATAGGGGTGCATATATCTTTCAAAAGAGTGTTTTGGATTTTGTTGGATATATACCCAGAAGTAGAATTGTTGGTCATAAGGTAGTTCTCTTTTTAATTTTTTAGGAAACTCTATACTGCATTCCATATTGGCTGCACCAATTTGCAATCTCACCAACAGTGCACGAGGGGTTTTTTCTCTACATCCTCACCAACACTTGTTTTTTGTTGATTTTTCGTGATGGCCAATCTGATAGGTGTGAGGACATATCTTATTGTGGTTGTAATGTATTTTCTGATGATAGTGACGTGGAGCATTTTTCATACATCTACTGGGCATCGTATGTTGTCTTTGGAGAAATGTCTATTCAGGTCCTCTGCCCATTGTTTAATGAGTATTTTTGTTTTTTTCAGGTTGAGTTGTATGAGTTCTTTATACATTTGGGATATTAACCTTTTATCAGATATATTATTGGCAAATGTTTTCTCTCAGTCAGTTAGTTGTCTTTTGGTCTTCTTGATTGTTTTCTTTGCTGTGCAAAAACTTTTTAGTTGGGTGGAGTTCCAAGCGTTTATTAATTTTTTTGTTTTCATTGCCCCCCAAAATATATCAGAAAACAAATGTTACTAAGAGCAATGTTTACCGCCTATGTTATCTCTAGGAATTTTATGGTTTCGAGCCTTACATTTAAGTCTTTAATATATGTTGAGTTTATTCTTGTATATGGTATAAGAAGTGGTCTAGTTTCATTTTTTTGCATGTATATGTCCAGTTTTCAGAACATCATTTTATTGAATTGACAGTCTGTATCTTACTGTGCATTCTTGCCTCATTTATCATAGATTAAATGATGATGTAAGTGTCGGGGTTTTTTTTGGCCTCTGTATTCTATTTATTGAATTATGTCTGTTTTTATGCCAGTACCATGGTGCTTTGATTACTATAGCCTTGTAGTATAGTTTGATATCAGGTAGCATGATATCTTCAACTTTGTTTTTCTCACGAGTGCTGTGATTTTTCGAGGTATTTTGTGGTTCCATATAGATTTTAAGGTTATTTGTTCTAGTCTATGAAAAATGCTATATTAATATTTCGATATCAGTTCATTTTCTATACACCAATAATGAACTGTAAGAAAGAGAATGCAAAACAGGATCCCATTTATAATTGCAACAAATAAAATACCTAGGGGGCAGCCTGTTGGCTCAGGTGGTTAGAGTGCAGATACATAATACCAAGATTGCTGGTTTGAGCCCCACATGGGACAGTGAGCTGCACCCTCTACAACTAGATTGCAAACAATGGCTTGACTTGGAGTTGCAGCGTGCTGGAGAAAACACACTATTCCCAATAAAGTTTTTAAAAAATACGTAGGAATAAATTTGACTTAAGAGGGAAAAGACTTGTACTCAGAAAAGTATATGACAGGAAGAAATTGAAGAAGATACAAATAAATAGAAGCCTATATGGTGCTATTGGACAAGAAGAATTAACATCATTAAATGTCCATTCTACCCAAAGCAATCTGTACACTCAATGCAATCCCTATTTAAATATCAATGGAATTATCCTCTATACAATTTTAGTAACCATTTGATTCAGTTTCTGCTTTGTCTGTCTTACGGACAGATTTCCCCTGTCCTTTTACTACCTTCACAACGTTTTTTCCAATCTTGATCAGAAATATTTAAAAATTTCTGTTTACTTCATGGGCAACATGGATTTTTGAAGAATAATTTCTTTTCAGAAAACATATATTATTGTGAGTAATCTGTTCTCGTTTGATAGAATAGTCATAAGTTGCAGTACTTGAATAAAAAAAATTTCACTTGGCTACTAAGCCAACTGATACCATTTTATTTCATAGGAATATTTGAAACCACAGTTTTCACTTTTGTGTCTCTCTTTCTTTCTGCATCAGTAGCTTCACTGCTCTTCCTGACAATGTGGACTTCATCATTGTTTACTTTAAGCCTCAGCCTCTTGATAGTGTTGCTATGGGCTGGGAAGGCCTGGGGCACTAGCCTGGCCCCCCACTACTTGAGATTCAGACCTGAGCCAACTTGTGGCTGGACCAGCCCTTGTGGTCTTTATAATAATTGCAACAACCATCAGGAAAGTATGAAAACACAAGGTTTACTCTCACAGGTCCAGCATGTCTGAGGAACACACAGGAGGGTCTATGGGAGAGAGAGAGAGACAGAGACAAAGAGAATGGACTGAATGTGTGTGTGTGTGGACACTTGCATGCTTATCTAGGAGCCATGTCATACACCTAACAATATGATTTTTTGAGATATATGTCTGTGAAATGGAACTCTCGTAAATCAAAAGTGTAATGTCAGGCATTCACATGAGTAACATGCTACTGTATTTTATTCCTCGTCTCCTGTTGTTTTTGTTTTTTTGTCTAATTGACCTTGGTGTCCAGAATAGCTACGATAGTCACTGGTAAAACTGATTATCAAGTATATAGCTCCCAGTGGGGTGTATATGGAAACATACATGAGAAGTTTGGAGACAAATGGAAAATGAGGTCTATATGAGATTCTGAGCTAAGATTGAGGTAAGGCACCTGGGGCTTCAGAGGAGAGAAACGACAATAGCAGGACAATAAAAAGAACAGAAATTCAGTACAGTAAGTGCCCGACTTACAAACATTCGAGTTGCGAATGCTCACAGATATGAACAGACCTGGTATTATGAACATTTGTAGGTATGAACAGATCGAAGAAGTAGCTTATGTGTGTGCCAGACGTTGTCACAGTGGTGCTGCTGTGTGCTTACTGTACAGTGCGATAGTGTATAGTAGTAGAGTGCTCAATCAGGTCCCAGGATGTCTGGAAGCAAGAGAAAAAGCAGTGGTGATGTGGAGGGGACTGCTAGGAAGCATCTAAGGTGAATAAGACTCACTTTGTCAGACTTACTAATGAAACTGACTTACAAACATTCTCCCGAAATGAAACTTATTCATAAGTTGGAAACTTACTATAGTTAGAAGTTTGACCTATTCTATACATAGGTCATAAAATGTTATTTCTGATGATATCTCTTATTATGGGCAAGGCCCCAAATTAACATTCTTTAAGGAAAAGGTAAATGTTTCTCTTGGGCCTGCAGGGTCTGAAAAAGAATCCACATACATATCTTGAGGTGACTTGTTCTGAACGTCTACCATAGTGACCCAGTTTCATTCTTTTGCATGTCTCTGTCCCGTGTTCCCATCACCATTTATTAGAGAGACTCTCCTTTCCTCATTGTATGTTTTTGGAACCTTTCTCATAAATTTATGACCATATATGTGTGGGTTTATTTATTTCTGCACTCTATTCCATTCCGTTGATCTTTGTGTCCGTTGTTATATCAGTACCATTGTTGATGAAAGACTGTCCAGTCTACAAAAAGTCTTTTAAGTGTTTATTCAAGCCTAAATGGCAAGAGTTGCTGGAAGCAACATCTCAATAGATTGAGAAAATGCTCGTGGGAACTGCAGTTCTGCAGCTCATTGTTTACATTAGACTAGAAGGAGACATAAAGAAGGTTTCATTAAATTCGTTGGTGGAAGATTTGGAAGGTGGCAGAAAGTAGATTGGGGAAATCTCTGGGACTGGATGAAAAGTAAAACAGAGAGACACATATTTATTACATTGGTGGGTATAGAGCATTAACATATAAGCACGTAGAGATGATATGTGGGCAAGGATAGCAATGTGGTCTCACTCTGGTGATGAGAGTGGTGCCTCCAAGGGTCTGGAAAAGAACATTTTGACATTTCAAATGTATATTATCTTAGATGCACAGAGACAATAGACAATTTCAAAGTGAAAGATTGACCTTTGTCAAGGAAGCTATAGGCCTAGGATGTGCTACCCACTATGACTCGCTTTTAGTTAGCAATTTTTATGTTTTAGTCACCCTGTGTGGTTAGTTTGGTGTCTGGGTTTGTAATGCTTATGAAGCTTGTCTGGTTGAGTATGTGGCCCCTTTTTCATCCACACCATACTGTTCTGATTCCTAAAGCTTTGTAATAGAGTTCAAAATCCAAGAGTGTGATGCCTACAGCTTTGTTCTGCTTTCTCAAGAATGGTTTGGAGGACTTCCAGTAAGATGGCGGAATAGACCGGCACTGTGCCAACTGCCTTTCAGGATCACATGAAAATTACAAACAGTTTACACAGCATTCAAGCTCGGAGGTCCCCTGAACACTAGATGAACAGAACCTCTAAATGAAGGATTTAAAGAAGAGGTCACGTGGAGACTGGTAGGAGGTGTAGAGACGTGAGGCAGTCTAACTCCAGGCCGACGGAGAGAGGGCGAACCTCGCGAGTGACACCTCAGTGGCAGAGAGATTTCTCTTGTTGGGGAAAAGACCCTCCGGCCCCACACTGCCCCACCCAGACCAGAGTTACTTTGCCTGGGAGAGGAATTCCATGATAGCTGGCAGTAGAAACTAGTAAGGACTCTCTTTGCTCACTCGGTGAGGCAGAGTGCAGCTAGAGGACCAGTCGCCCTCCTATGGAGCTGGCACACAGATGCGCTCACTGGTGAGCACTCACCTGGTCCCTGGCAGAGGGAGTGGCTGCGTGAGTGGGGGCCCAGGAGCCTGTGAGGAAGGACTGAACTGAGAGCCTTTAGTGCTGGAGCTGGAGGTTTGGGGACCATTGTTGCCCTTGTGTGGAGCTGGCACCCAAGTAGTGTATAGGAGTGCGCTGTTTTTTCAGGGTTGGGCCCTCCCACAGAGGCTCAGGTATGGTACCGCATTGGTCCGGTGGAATTGGAACATGCTGCCTTGGGTTCCCCTTGTCCGCGCTGCATGTGCAGAGTTGCCAGTATGGCATCTGGCCGTCGGGCTGCTCTGCCTATTATGTGGGTTGCTGATTGGGACAGGCAGACACTGGGAGTTTTCCTGGGAATGTTGGGCGAGGAGCTGTGTGCCTTCGTGATCTGGCCTAGGCATTCATGGCGCTTTTGTGCAGGCTGGTTGCCGGTACAGGAGCGCTCGCTGCTCTAACTTGGTGGGGGCCACTGACCACACCACATGGTGCCTTGGCAGAGTGCCAAGGCCCATCTAGAGCTGCATTGCTCGGCACACCCTGAGTCCCTGGTGCCTGGCACCCACCACCATAGGGCACAGAGAGTTTTGCAGCACCGAGCAGCCCTCAGCAAACTGTGAGGATTTTTGGTGGTGAGCACGGCTCCAGAGCACATGGCAGCTAATTGTGGGAAGCTCACTTCAAGCCTGAGAGAGAGGCTGGCTCTTGATGCGTTGGGCTCTTCCCCCAACACAGCTGGTGCTCAGTCACCCAGCGACTCTCTATTGTTGAGCAAGTGGTTTGCAGATTAAAGCAGGTGAAGAACTTTTTTCCTCTCTCTTTTTTATCCTTCCTTTTGCCCCTTTTCACCCATTTTTTATTATTCTTTTTTCTTTTTCTTTCATGTTTGTGTTCCTTTTTCTTCTTTTTTTCATCTGTTTTCTTTTTGTTGCTGTTTCTCAGGCTTATTGTTCTGGCTATTGTTTTGGTTAATGTTTTTCTGTCTTGTTCTTCTGATTTTGTATTTGCATTTTTGTCTCTTTCATATTTTTTTGGTCTTTTTTTGTCTTATCGTTGTTTATCATGTTTTTGTGGAGGTGTATTTGTTTTTGGGTGTTGTTGGGTTGTCTTGCTTTGTTTTGTTTTATGAAGTGGACGTAGTTCATTAGTTCAGGAGCTGAGACTACACTGAATTTGTAGAAACCTCTGACCACAGCCTTTACGCACCTGTAACACCACCTCGCCCAACTACAGCAGCATTGCCAGGGGTAATTGGGGTACTGGGGTGACTGGCCCCACACCAACAAACTCTGAAATGTGTTTTTTACAACAGAAGGTGGTCCTCAGAGGCCTGGGCTTATCTTGGTAATGATCAGTGACCACAATCCTGCACCACAGCCACTCGGGAGCAGCTTTCGTGAATTTGTGAGCATGAGGTGGAGGCTGGCTATAGTGCCCTTGGGACAATATACAAGGGTGTTACAGGCCGGATATTAGCATAAGGCCTGAAATTGCATTAACGTCTTAAAAACCATCAGTCATGTCTCGTAACTCACTTGAACTCCATCCCACCCAGGTAGTGCCACATTGCCAAGAGCACCCTCAACAGTGGGTCAAATAGCCAGACACATGCTCCTAAAGAGCCTCTTTCAATAGTTGGTCCTTACCTGCATCTAACAGGTAGCAACAGCCTTAGGCTGCCCTGGGCCTTTTGCCAAACTGCCTCAGAACCAATGTTGGTGGCAGGCAGCCTCAGGTCACACAGAGACCATCCCCACATTACCCCAGGTCCAGCACAGGAAGCAGCCAACCAGATACAGTCACGAGGCACCTACCAAATAGCTACAAACTGGTAACAGACAGGGCTGTAACACCTCAGAGTGGGTGCCCCACACAAGAGACACCAGAACCAATACACCCAGAGGTCAGTGTTAGACAAGAGCAGAGTACTACCTGGTTGCACCTACAAGTGCCACTTTCAAAGGAAATTTTCCCAGGCACAAGAGTCCACAATGGCCAAGACTCCTCTGACGGGGGTCAACCTCCATATTGCATATCAAACACTGTGAACAGAGCTAATTCTACCGGCTAGTCAGCCTGAGGGCAATCCCACCCTCTGACAAGCCAAAAGCAATTAATGATCAACTTCAACAGTGACACCTCTGGAACATATGGAAAGAAGAATAGGGTGACTATGCAATCCGAATATAAAGGACACATACTACATAAAGCCACCCAGCAATGACTGAGAGACATAGCTTATCTACCTAATATATCAAAGAAATCACAGAACAGCAGGCAGAATGAAGAAATGAAGAAACATGTCCAAAATACCAGATCAGAAGTAACCCCCAGAAATGGAACTAAAAGAAACAGAGTGTCCAACCTTTCAGACACAGAGTTTAGAACTAATGATAAGAATGTTTAAGGAACTTACTGAGGACATCAAGAAGGATTAAGAAATCATAAAAAACACCCAGTTGGAACAAATAAATACAACTTAAATGAAAAACACACTCGAAGGAATCACCAGTAGATTAGATGAAGCAGAGGATCGATTCAGCAATTTGGAAGACAAAAATAGCAGAAATCACCCAGTCAAAACAACAAAAAGGAAAACAGAATAAAAACAATGCAAATAGTTTAAGAGACCTCCGAGACAACATCAAGCGCAACTTCATTAACATCATAGGAATACCAGAAGGAGAAGAGAAGAAGCATGGGATAGAGAATGTATTTGAAGTAATAATGACTGACAACTTCCCTACCCTGGTGAGTGAAATCGTCATACAAGCCCAGGGAGTGCAGAGAATTCCAAACAAGCTGAACCCAAACAGGCCCACACCAAGACACAT
>NW_017733002.1:33933-36468 GCF_001890085.2 Hipposideros armiger
GCTATCACTTAAAATTGAAGGAGAGATAAAGAACTTCTCAGAAAAGAATATTAAAGGAATTTATTACCGCAAAACCAGCATTGCAGGAAATGCTAAAAGGGCTTTTTAAACAGAAGAAAGGGGAAAACAAGCTAACCAAGGAAGACCAGAAATACGAATAACAAAATGGCCATAAATATGTACCTATCAATACTCCCTTTAAATGTGAATGGACTCAATGCTCGAATCAAAAGACATAGAGTGGCTGAGTGGATAAGAAAACAGGGCCCATGCACATACTGTTTACAGGAGACTCATCTCAGATCAAAAGCCACACGGAGACTGAAAGTAAAGGGATGGAATAAGATATTTCACGTAAGTGAAAATAAGAAAAAATCTGGAGTAGCAATACTTATTTTGGACAAAATAGACTTTAAAATGAAGGCTACAATAAAAGACTAAGAAGAGCACTATATAATAATAAAGGGATCGATCCAACAATAGGAGATAACCCTCGTAAACATCTAGGCACCCGACATAGGATCTCCTTAATGTATAAAACAGTTTATGACCGACATAAAGAGACAGAGGCCAACAGTAGCATTATCATAGTAAGGGACTTCAACACCCCGTTGTCACCAATGGACAGATCCTCTAGACAGAAAAGCAACACAGAAACAGTGTCCATAAATGACATTTTAAAGCATGTGGATTTAATTGTTATTTTTAGAGCATTTCACTCCAAAGCAACAGGATATACATTCTTCTCAAGTGCACATGGAACATTTTCCAAGATAGACCAAGTGTTAGGAAACAAAACAAGTCTCAATAAATTCAAGAAGGTTGAAACCATATCAAGCATCTTCTCCGAACATAATGCTATGAAACTAGAAATCAATTATATGAAGAAATCCGGATATCACATGAATCCATGAAGGCTGAATAACATGCTACGAAATAACGAGTGGGTCAAAATGAGATCAAGGAAGAAATAAAAGCTATCTCGAGGCAAAAGAAAATGAAAACACAACAACCCAAAATCTATGGGATGCAGCGAAAGCAGTGCTAAGAGGGAAAGTTATAGCAATGCAGGCCTATCTCAAGAAACAAGAAAAATTTTAAATCAACAATCTATCTTTAAACCTAAGGGAACTGGAAAAAGAACAGCAAAACAAGTCCAAAGGGAGTATTTGGAAGAAAATAAGCAATATCAGAGCAGAGAGAAATGAAATAGAGACCCAAGAAACAATAGAAAAGAGCAATGAAACCAAGAGCTGGGTTTTTAAAAAGATAAACAAATAGACAAACCCTTAGCTGGACTCACCAAAAAAAAAAAAAGAGAGAGGACTCAAATTAATAAAATTAGAAATCAAAGAGAAGTGACAATAGACACCACAGAAATACAGAAAATTTTAAGAAAATACTATGTATAACTATATGCCAACAAAACAGACAACCTGGAAGAGATGGATAAATTTCTAGAAGTGTACAATCTCTCAGAACAGACTACCAAAGAAGGTGAACCAGTAATCAACAAGCTTCCAACAAACAAAAGCCTAGACCAGATGACTTCACAAGTGAATTTTAGCAAACATTCAAAAAAGAAATATCACTTATTCTACTCAAAGTATTCCAAAAATTGCAGAAGAAGGGAAGGCTCCCAAGCACACTTTATGAGGTCACTTTAACTCTGATCCCCAAATCAGACAAAAACATTAGAAAAAAAGAAAACTACAGGCTGATATCCCTATGAACATAGACACGAAAATCCTCAACAAAATACTAGCAAACTAGATTCAGCAACATATTAAAAAGATCATATACCATGATCAAGTAGGATTCATTCCTAATATGCAAGGTTGGTTCAATATCCACAAATCAATTAACATAGTATATCACATTAACAAAATGAAAAATAAAAATCATATGATCATATCAATAGGGGCAGAGAGAACATTTGGCAAAATCCAACTGCCATTTATGATAAAAACTCTTAGCAAAGTGAGAATAGAGGGATCATATCTCAACATAATAAAGGCCATATATGAGAAGCCCGCAGCAAATATCATACTCAATGGGGAAAGGCTAATCCATTCCCCTTAAGATCAGGAACAAGACAGGGCTGACCACTGTAACCACTTTTATTCAACATAGTTCTGGAAGTTCTAGCCACAGCTATCAGACAAGAAAATGAAATAAAAAATTGGAAAATAGGGCTGGCCAAGTGGTGCAATGGTTAAGAATTGGCTTGGGACGCCAGAGGGCCCCGGTTCGGATCCCACATATGAGGGTCAGTGACACTGCCCTCCACAGCTAAGATGTTGAACAACAGCTCAAGCTGGAGCTGGGCTACTGTGAGTCGCCATCGACGGCGTAGGCTGCAGCCGCTGTGGCAGTGGGTTGCCATGGGCTACCGTATGTAGCCAGCAGCCAGAATGAGCGGCCAGCAGCCTCAGTGAGCGGCTGTCCAGAAGCTGGCGACTGATCTGCCTCGCCCGGGAAGAGCGCAATGATGGTGCCAACTTGGGCCAGTGAAGCAACGTCCTCCACAACTAG
>NW_017733002.1:36544-44606 GCF_001890085.2 Hipposideros armiger
AGAGAACCCAAAGACTCTGAAAAAAACTATTAGAACTGATCAATGAATTTAGTAAAGTAGCAGGATACAAAATTAATATTAAGAAATCAGTTGCATTTGTATACACCAAAAATAAACTATCAAAAGAAGAAATCAACACTTCAACGGGTAAAAAGTATAACTATTGCACTGTGTTGTACAGCTGAAATTAATTCTAAAAATGTGTATTTCGTAATAAAAAATAATTTAATTAAAAAAGTAATCAAGAAATCTGAAGCATCTGTTGTCACTTCTATTTCATTTCTGATTTTATTAATTTGGGTCATCTCTCTCTTTTTCTTGGTGAATCTGGCTAAGGGTTCGTTGATTTTGTTTATCTTTTCAAAAAACCAGCTCTTGTTTTCATTGATTTTTTTGTATTATTTTTTGGTCTCTAATTCATTTATTTCTGCTCTGGTCTTTATCATTTCCTTCCTTGTACTCCCTTTGGGCTTGTTTTGCTGTTCTTTCTCCAGTTCCCTTAGGTGCAAAGATAGTCTGTTGATATGAGATTGTTCTTGTTTCTTTAGATAGGCCTGCATTGCTATGAATTTTCCCCTTAGGACTGCTTTCACTGAATCCCATAGATTTTGAGTTGTTGTGTTTGTTTTCATTTGTCTTGAGAGAGCTTTTGATTTCTTCCTTGATCTCAGTTTTGACCCAGTCACTATTTAGTAGCATGTTATTCAGCCTCCATGTATTTGTGTGCTTTCCAGGTGTCTTTTTATAATTGACTTCTAGTTTTATAGCATTGTGGTCAGAGAAGCTGCTTGATATGATTTCAATCTTCTTAAATTTATTGAGACTGGTTTTTAGTCCTAACATGTGGTCTATCTTGGAAAATGTTCCATGTGCACTTGAGAAGAATGTATATTCTCTTGCTTTGGGGTTAAATGCTCTAAAAATATCAATTAAATCCAGCTGGTCTAATGTGTCATTTAAGGCCACTGTTTCTGTGTTGATCTTCTGTCTGGAGGATCTGTCCATTGGTGACAATGGGGTGTTGAAATCCCGTACTACGATAGTGTTGCAGATGTCTGTCTTTATGTGTGTGAAAAACTGTTTTATATATTTAGGATCTCCTATGTTGGGTGCATAGATGTTTACTTGGGTTATGTCCTCTTGTTGAATCGATCCTTTTATTATTATGTAGCGTCCTTCTTTGTCTTTTAATGTAGTCTACATTTTAAAGTCTGTTTTGTCTGAAATGAGTATTGCTACTCCCGCTTTTTTATCATTTCCATTTGCGTGAAATATCTTATTCAATCCCTTTACTTTCAGTCTGTGTGTGTCTTTTGATTTGAGATGAGTCTCTTGCAAACAGCATATGCATGGGGCCGTTTTCTTATCCACTCAGCCACTCTGTGTCTTTTGATTGGAGCATTTATTCCATTCACATTTAAAATGATTATTGATAGGTGCATATTTATTGCCATTTTGTTATTTGTATTTCTGGTCTTCGTGGGCTAGCTGGTTTTCCCCTTTCTTCTGTTTAAAAAAGCCCTTTTACCATTTCCTGCAATGCTGGCTTGTTGGTATAGAATTCCTTAAGTTTATTCTTTTCTGAGAAGCTGTTTATGTCTCCTTCAATTTTAAGTCATAGCCATGCTGGGTAGAGCAATCTTGGTTGTCGGCCTTTATTTTGCATCACATTGAATATTTCTTGCCACTCCCTTCTGCCCTGCAGAGTTTCTGTAGAAAAGTCAGCTATTGGTCTTATAGGAGTTCCTTTGTATGTAACCTGCTGTCTTTCTCTTGCTGCTTTTAGGATTCTGTCTTTGTCTTTAACCGTTGCCATTTTTACTGTGATGTGTCTTCGTGTGGACCTGTTTGGGTTCAGCTTGTTTGGAACTCTCTGTACTTCCTGGGCTTGTATGTCGGTTTCCTTCACCAGGGTGGGAAGTTCTCAGTCATTATTTCTTCAAATACATTCTTGATCCCTTGGTCCTTCTCTTCTCCTTCTGGTATTCCTATAATGCAAATGTTGTTGCACTTGATGTTGTCCCACAGGTCTCTTAAACTATTTTCATTGTATTTTATGCATTTTTCTTTTTGTTGTTCCAAATGGGTGATTTCTGCTATTTTGTCTTCTAAATCACTATTCTGATCCTCTGCTTCATCTAATCTACTGGCAATTCCTTCGAGTGTGTTCTTCATTTCAATTAGTGTATTCTTTAGTTCTAAGTGGTTGTTTTTTATGATTTCTGTATCCTTCTTTATGTCCTCCCTAAGTTCCTGAAACATTCTTATCATCAGTCTTCTAAACTCTGTCTCTGAAAGGTTGGATAACTCTGTTTCATTTAGTTCCATTTCTTGATTTTCTTCTGATCTTTTACTTGGGACATGTTTCTTTGTTTCTTCATTATGGCTGTCACTCTGATTGCTTTGATGCATTAGATCATTTAGAAAGAAAAAAAAAGGAAAGAAAAAGAAAACAGAGAAAAAAGGGCAAAAAAGGAAAAAGAAAAGAAAAAGAGAAAAGGGGGGCTCTCTGCCCGTTTTAATCTGAAGACTACTTGCTCAGCAATAGAGAGATTCTAGGCGACTCAGCATCAGCTGTTGGGGGGAAGGGCTCAGTGCGTCATGTGCCTACCTCCCTCTAGACTTGAAGTGAGCTTCCCACAATTAGTTGCTCTGTGCTCTGGAACCGTGCTCACCACCAAAAATTCTCACAGGTTGTTGCTGGCTGTCAGCTGCTGGAAAAAACCCTCTGTGGCCTGTGGAGATAAGGGCCAGGGACCAGGGGCTCAGGGTGCCCCAGGCAACGCAGCTCTATGTGGAGGTCAGGCCCCCAAGGCACCACAGGATGTGGTCAGTGGCCCCCACCAAGTCAGAGAGCAGCAAGCATGCCTCCATCGGCAGCCAGCCCACACAAACTCGCCTGGAAATCCCTGGCCGAATCATGCAGGTGCACAGCTCCTGGCCCTACACTTCCAGGAAAACTCCCAGCCTCAGCCGGTCCCAATCAACTTCTCGAATATCAGGCTGAGCAGCCCGACAGCCAAACACCTCCTAGGAATCTGTGCACGCACAGTGCGGATATCAGGAACCTAAGGCGAGTCCCGCACTCCTGAGTCTCAATAAGCAGTTTGTTGGAATCGGAGCGCACCTGCTAGGCCTTTCCCTGGCTATGTAGCACAGGCATTGTGGGGGGTGGGGATCCAAGGCCACATGCGCTCGCACGCACACTCTCACTCCTGAGACAATTCCAGCAGACAATGCAGTCCCAGACCTGAGCCTCTGTGGGAGGGCCCAGCCCTGAAAAAATGGCGCCTTCCTGTGCACTACTCGTGTGCAAGCTCCACACCAGGGGAACAATGGTCCCAAAAACCTGCAGCTCCCGTGCCAAAGGCACTCAGTTCAGTCCTTCCCACAGGCTCCTCAGCCCCGCTCACAAAGCAACTCCCTCCACCAGGAACCGGGTGAGTGCTCACCAGTGAGTGAGTTGGTTTGCCAGCTCCACTGGTTCTCCAGCTGCCCTCAGCCCCATCGAGCTGAGCAAACAGAGTCCTCACTATTCTCTACTTCCAGCTATCGTAGAACTCCTCTTCCTGGGAAAGTAACTCTGGGCTGGTGAGTGCGGTGTGGTGCCAGAGGGTCTCTCTCCCAACCGGAGAAGCCTCCCCACCGCTGAGGTGTTCCTCACAGGGTTCAACTTCACTCGTCTCTGCCCCTCTTACCAGACTTGACATGCCCTCCTCTTTAAGTCTTTCGTTTAGAGGTTCTGTTCATCTAGTGTCCAGGGAACTGTCGAGGTTGAATATCATATAAATTATTTGTAATTTTGGTGTGATCCTGGGAGGCAGTTGGCACAGCATCTGTCTAAATGCCATCTTACCAGAAGTCCTCCAAACCAATCTTAAGAAAGCAGAACAAAGCTGCAGGCTACACACGGTAGCTCATGGCAGCCCACTGCAGCAGCGGATTGCAGCCTACACTGTTGCCGGCGACTCACGGCAGCCCAACTCCCGGTTGAGCTGTTGTTCAGTGTCTTAGCTGTAGAGGGAAGTGTCACTGGCCCTCATATTTTGGATCCAAACCGGGGCCCTCTGGCGTCCCAAGCCAACTCTTAACCCACGCGCCACTTGGCCAGCCCAAGATTTAGAAATTTAGACATATGGATTTAATGTAGAACGGTTGACCTTAATTTTAATAATGCATTACATTTCCTATATTAATGCACAAAGGCCTCGAAGTCAGAACCACATTTATTTTATGCAATGGAGAATTCATTAGACCAGCTAAGGGTGCAAATTCCCCAAATTGACTTTACATGTCTTCTTCTATTTAAGGTGGGATTTCAACACAAGTACACTCACCCAAAGGAAGCAAATAGAATAAACTGAGAGGCTAAACTTTACTATCCTACAAAAAAAATAAATTATTGAATAAATGTATTACATTTCTGTTTTAACAAATTACAAAAGTAGGGTATATATAAGAACAAATTCATGTTCTTACTATATTCGATTTTAGAATCCCGAGCAAGTCTCAATAGACCAAAAAGATGTATGCAAGGCCGGTTCTTCCTGGAGGCTAGAGGAGAGAGTCGCTTTTCTCTCCTATTCCAGTTTCTTGTGGCCACAAGCATTCCTTGCCTCATGGCCCTCTCTCCATCTCTAAAGCAGCTGTGGAGCATCTTCCAATCTCCCTCTGATTCCAACTATTCCTCCTTTTCTTCCACACTCTAGGATTGTGGTCATTACATTAGTCCCACCTGTATAATCACAGCCAATCTTCTTATCTTAAAGCTGCAGGCTGATAGCATCACTATTTCAAGGGCTACCTTAATCCTCCCCTCGCTATAGAAAATAATATATTCAAAGTTTCCAGAGTTAGAATGTAGACATCTTTTGGAGGCCCTTCTGCTTATTACAAAGTCCTTTTCAGAACTGTATTACCTGGTGACACTGAAGGGCCATCGTATAATGGAAACAACACAGAATATATCACAGCCTCTGAAATGAGTGAATACAGGCATGCACTGCATGATGACATTTCAGTCTGTGAGTGAATTTCATATACAATGATGCTGCCATATGATAATAATGTTACTAAAAAATTCCTATCGCCTAGTGACATCATAACCATGGGAACATCTTTGTAATGCTGCACATTGCACCAATACTTACGATTGTGTAACAGTTGCATAAGTATTCAGTATAGTAACATGCAACAGGCTTGTCAACTAGGAACTGCAGGGGAACAGAATTTATCACCCCAAAATATGTCAGTTTTGCATAAGGATTATTTTAGGCTCATTAATTTTAAGAAACAGCAGACATGGGGGAAGTTGTGAAAACCCAATGCAAGTTACCCTTTGTAAGGGACATTTACCTTTGTACAGAAAATCTTCATTTTAGAGGGGTTGTGTTCCACCACAAGACAATGATTTGAAGAGCCAAGGGACCTAGTCAAGGCAGAGTCCTCAGTCTTAGACTTTGGAGAGAACTCTAACTCAGGGTTGGGATAAGTGTTGGGAGTGAGACCTCTGGCAGGTGGTCAAGGGGAATGTGTAACAGCAACAAGACTCACCTGACTTCTCACCTAGTCCCTTTTAATATTAGTCTCCAAACATCACACTCCACTGAGGGAACCACATTTTCAGCACAGCACCACTGTTCCTCAGGGCCAGGGGCTGGCTTTCACAAAAATTCTATGGCAGAAGACACTTGGGCTTCTTTTAAATCCAACCACCCAGCTTGGTCTTGTTTTAGGTAGCTTTCTCAAACTTGACTGTTGGATCATGAGGTCCATGTGATCTTGGGGAGGCTTGGCAGTGGCTGCCTGTGGCTTCCTGAGCTTGCCTCTAGAGAGGTTGTGATGGGGTGATGAGCACATAAGCTATGTCGTTGACTACCTCATCCCATGGGGTTTTCCCCCTGTGTTATTTTTGATTCCCAATATTTCATGTTCCAATTTCAATGTGTTTATGGTTTTTGAAACAATACAAGAACATATAAAACAGGTATGGGAAACACAATCTATCTAAGTGCTGTCAGCTGACAAATAATATTGACTAGGTAGTTCATCATCAAAACAGTTTTATTGAGGAAAATGGAAAGAACGAGGAAAAGACGGCTGCCACTGAGCACCTGCATGTTGAGACCCAGTGAGTCATGTGGTCTAAAATGGTGAATATATATGTATATATATATATATATATATATATATATATATATATATATCAATATATATATATCAGGGAGACGGGAACCATAGAGTTTTTTGAAAAGGAAGCTAAAACAATAGAATTCAAGTAGGTGGGCTGATAAACTTCTGTGAACTCAATCCGCCCTTAGACCTCGCAGCCTGATCAGTTTTCTTAAAGCCCAGTTCATCTTTGTCAATGCAAAAGGAAGAATTCATCCAGAACAGTAGGATGGATTGAAATTCTTAAAGAAAGGATGATAGCCTTTTTTCTGTCTGTGAGAGAGGCTTGGCATCACTGTGCTGCACCCAGGAGACAGGGAAGAAGCTCACAATGAGAAGCAGTTACATCTGAGGAAAACTGTGCTAAGCATTGGGGACCCATAGCCTTGAGGTACATGAGGACTTTGTCTCTTTTCTTGGACTGTTGTAGAATGTAGATTTGAAGTAAGTGATCCTAAAGTGCTTGCTTCGTCACTCCGGAATTAAGATATTTTTTCCATCATAAACCAGATGTGAAGGTCTGAACACACCGAAGTCTCCCTGTATGTGGCATCCTGTCCAAAGCCCTGGCTTGCTGCTCGTCGACAGATGGTCTATTTTGGGGTAATTTGGAAGAAGGAAGCCTGCCCCGTCCTGAGTCACAAAAGTGAAGACACTTGAGCTGAAGCATGCTGAGGGGGAGGGGAGAACACTTTAATAGATAAACATTCTAGCTTTCATTTCTCTGAAGGGAAATATGCCTGTTTTCTTCACAATTTGGGCATTTTTTTCTTGTAGGACTTGACTCCAAATGAAAATGTGATCCAAGGAAAAGGTTGAGGAAAGGAGAACATTGGCTTTAAAGGTCAAGATAGTTTCATGTCAGATGCTGGCTAAGACAAAAATAAAATATTAAAAAAATTTTTTTAAAGAAAATATTTTTAAAAGAAAGTATTATTATAAATTCTTTCAATTTCTGGAATGACATGGTTTCTAACTCACCAGTATTCTTGATCCATATTTAAAGGAAATGACAATTAATCCTCAATTTAAAAATATATGAAAAAATAACCTTTTCATCCTGGGCAACTTCAATTCTTTGAGGCTCTTCAGTTTGTTCAGTTGTGAAATATAGATAATAATAGTATCTATTCAACAGATATTTTGAAAAGATTGAGTGAGTAAGTCATTTAAAATTTCCCATAAGGTTCTCACATATGCTATGTCTCAATAAATGTTAGCTATTATTATTCTGCTCAGGAGATGAGCAAGTATACATAGGTGGTAATCACCTTGCTTCCCAGAAATTACTGCAGAAATTTGGTAGCATATTAACTGGCCCTGGTACGAGACCATAGAAACAAACCAAATCGCTAATTCCTTGAGTCTGCAGAATTATCTTTGAGAGAGGTAGTTATATGTGCAGGTTGACACCAAGCAGTAGAATAGAAAGAACAGACCTGGAAGACAGACCTGAGTTACAACCCAGGTGCGTATACTATTTGGCGAGAGCAGTGCAGGGCCACCATCTTCACGGGTGTGCCCCGCTGTGAGCTAGGAGTCTGTGAGGTAATGAGAGTATGAAACTGTGTAAGGTGCCTGGAATATAGTTAGGCAGAAATAAATGGTGCTAGGATGATTAGGAGAAGGTTTTACAAAATAACTCATACTAAAGCATTACTTAAAAAGCAAAGTCATGCTATGTTCTAGATTCACAGCTTAGAAAACACATTCTGCTAGACATTATTCTCCAGAGTCCTGGAAAGAAGCTCCCTGTTTAGTCATCAGGAGACCTTGTAAAACCTTTAATTTTCTGTGAAACATTGTTAGGCTATTGTACTATGTTTGCAAAAGCAGAATTTGGGGCACATTGAAACGAAATAAAAAGATGCCACGTGGTCAAACCCTCACT
>NW_017733002.1:51736-56094 GCF_001890085.2 Hipposideros armiger
AAATGGTAAGATTTCATTCAATTTTATAGCTGAGCAATAATCTATTGCATATTCTTGTGTGTACCACATCTTCTTTATCCAGTCATCAATTGAATGGCACTTAGGTTTCTTCCATATCTTGGCTAATGTAAATAATGCTGCAGTGACCATATGGGTGCATATATCTTTCAAAAGAGTGTTTAGGATTTTGTTGGATATATACCCAGAATTAGAATTGTTGGTCATAATGTAGTTCTCTTTTTAATTTTTAGTAAATTCTATACTGTGATCCATGTTGGCTGCACTAATTTGCATTCTCACCAACAGTGCACGAGGGTTCTTTTTTCTCTACATCCTCACCAACATTTGTTTTTTGTTGATTTTTCATGATGGCCAATCTGACAGGTGTGAGGACATATCTTATTGTGGTTTTAATGCATTTCTCTGATGATTAGTGACGTGGAGCATCTTTTCATACATCTACTGAGTATCGTATGTTGTCTTTGGAGAAATGTCTATTCAGGTCCTCTGTCCATTGTTTAATGAGTATTTTTGTTTTTTTCAGGTTGAGTTGTATGAGTTCTTTATACATTTTGGATATTAACCTTTCATCAGATATATTATTGGCAAATGTTTTCTGTCAGTCAGTAGGTTGTCTTTTTGTTTTGTTGATTTTTTTCTTTGCTGTGCAAAAACTTTTTATTGGGTGGAGTTCCATGTGTTTATTAATTTTTTTGTTTTCATTGCCCCCCCAAACATATCAGAAAAAAATGTTACTAAGAGCAATGTTTACTGCCTATGTTATATCTAGGAGTTTTATGGTTTCGAGCATTACATTTAAGTCTGTAATATGTGTTGATTTTATTCTTGTATATGGTATAAGAAATGGTCTGGTTTCATTTTTTTGCATGTATATGTGCAGTTTTCAGAACATCATTTATTGAAATGACTGTCTGTATCTTACTATGTATTCTTACCGCATTTGTCATAGATTAAATGATCATGTAAGTGTCATTTTTTTTTCTGGCCTCTGTATTCTATTCCATTGAATTATGTCTGTTTTTATGACAGTACCATGGTGTTTTGATTACTATAGCCTTGTAGTATAGTTTGATATCAGGTAGCATGATATCTGTAACTTTGTTTTTTGTCAAGAGTGCTGTGATTTTTTGAGGTATTTTGTGGTTCCATATTGATTTTAAGGTTATTTGTTCTAGTCGATGAAAAATGCTATATTAATATTTAGAAACCAGTACAATTTATATACACCAATAATGAAGTGTAAGAAAGAGAATGCAAAACAGGATCCCATTTATAGTTGCAACAAATAAAATACGTAGTGGGCGGCCTGTTGGCTCAGGTGGTTAGAGCGCAGATACATAATACCAAGATTGCTGGTTTGATCCCCACATGGGACAGTGAGCTGCGCCCTCTACAACTAGATTGCAAACAATGGCTTGACTTGGAGTTGCAGCGTGCTGGAAAAAACACGCTATTCCCAGTAAAGTTTTTAAAAAATACGTAGCAATAAATTTGACGTAAGAGGGAAAAGACTTGTACTCAGAAAAGTATATGACAGGAAGAAATTGAAGAAGATACAAATAAATGGAAGCGTATATGGTGCTATTGGACAAGAAGAATTAACATCATGAAAATGTCCATTCTACCCAAAGCAATCTGTACACTCAATAAAATCCCTATTTAAATATCAATGGAATTATCCTCTATACAATTTTAGTAACCATTTGATTCAGTTTCTGCTTTGTCTGTCTTACAGACAGTTTCCCCTGCCGTTTTACTACCTTCACAATGTTTTTTCCAATCTTGATCAGAAATATTTAAAAATTTCTGTTTACTTCATGGGCAACATGGATTTTTGAAGAATAATTTCTTTTCAGAAAACATACACTATTGTGAGTAATCTGTTCTTGTTTGATAGAATAGTCATAAGTTGCAGTACTTGAATGGAAAAAATTTCACTTGGCTACTAAGTTAACTGATACCATTTTATTTTACAGGAATATTTGAAACCACAGTTTTCACTTTTGTGTCTCTCTTTCTTTCTTCATCAGTAGCTTCACTGCTCTTCCTGATAATGTGGATTTCATCATTGTTTACTTTTAGCCTCAGCCTGTTGATAGTGTTGCTATGGTCTGGNCATTCTGGTTTTATTGAATTTATTAAACATGAGGTTTAAACAATAACTTTACTTAATGGTGCCAGTGGACAAGCCATTTTTAGAAAAACAATATTAATATTTTAACCTTTTTTATAAAACCATTGAAGTCTGCAAAAAGACTGGTATGTGAATAATTAGGCAGCATTATACATTTAGCACAGAACAGTACATATGGGGGGGCAGAGGTGTTGCCTAAAAATGTATGTATGTTAAAAAATGTTATCTATATATTAGCTTTCAAAGTTTAATAAAATTATGGTAGCAATGTGTACTATGACGTTCCTTCAAAACATGGCGTTAATCAAATGAATGCTTGCGTCATTCATTGTATTACAATTTTAATACAGTTTTTCCTTTCTTAAATGTGTATACATTTTTTTTGGCACCGTCTGTATGTCCACAAACTGGTGTGTAAATAAACAAAATGTGATACATCCATACAGTCAAATACTATTTAGCCATAAACAATGAAAAGAAAAGACAGCAAAAAATCCAAAACAAATAGCAAAATAACAAACAATAACCAAAAACCACTGAAGCCTGCAGGATATGCCAGTGGTGTGACATAGTTTTTAAAGTTTTGTATTATGAAAAATTTTAAACATAGAGAAAAAGTAAATACCAGTACAGTGATCACTTACATGTTCATTACATACATTTAACACATAACATTGTAATATTTGCTTTGTATGACATTTCTGCTAGGAAGCATTTGAAAGCACATAGTATTAAAATACTATGCATGCTTTGTTTGGTATGAACTTTCCTCTGTCAGCACTATTGCACTTACGAACATTGGCAAGAATATCCTGATATTTATTTAATATTTAGTTCACATTCAAATTTCCTCTGGGGAAAGTTTTGAGCCAAAGGTCAGACCCGGCATTGGTATAATTTTGTATCATATAAAAGCAATAATCATGAAGGATTTAACTGACACTTGACTTGTGAACTGAAGAAATACATGGGGTTACTGCCCTCAAGTTGCTCTAAGGATCTCTGATGTGACAAAAATACCAGTGTGTGACCCTGAGATGATAAATGGGTCTCAACAGACTGTAGGCCCAAAATAGAGCTGAATCAGCAGTGGGTCTGCATGTGCCTCTCTCTGTCTTCTTGCATCATCAGAGAGAAGGTCGTTTGGGAAGAAATAGGTAGAATGGGTGGATGCCACTAATATAGAGTAACATTCAGTCTTGAGTTATATGTGCCTCATGTCCTTTTGCATGTCACTTAGTAAATGGTGAGTGAAAACACAGTCCCTGTTTTCAGAAGTGTCAATGTGGACCTGCAGAGAGAGCAAGAATGTTCCTAAAATAATAAAATTGAAGGAGAGGGCTCAGTGACATAGGGTTGAGGTGGTGGAGAAACAGCCCAGCAGACACCTGGGAATTTTGAAAGAAATTTGAGGCAAAGTTGTCCAAGAAAACTTTCTGCAAGGGAGAGATTCTCTGTCTGCACTGTCTAATGTGGTAGCTGCTATATTGAACACTTGAGGCTAGCATGACTGGGGAACTGAATTTTACATTCTATTTAATTTTAGTTATAATTTTCAAATAGTCTCACATAACTATTGCTACTGTGTTGGACAATATAGCTCTTAGCTCCCAAGACAAGTGTCCCTCAGGCTGCTGAAATCCAGGAGGATTTCAGCAAGATTCACAGTGTTCACCAGACCAGCAGTAATAACAAGGGATCATTTGGCCAAATTTGGTTCACCTATTTCTCGCTGACTCCATTTTTCTAATACAAGTCCTGTTTTTGAAGATGCGCCTCTTCTGTACTAATGCTCGTAGACAAAATTATGAGAGCTGTTTTAAGGAAATAGAGAAAAGAAGAAAACTTTATCTTATGGGGAGAACCCCTTTACTAAATAATTTTGCATTTTCAGGGGGCTGGAAACTTGTATTGAATTAAAAAATCACAAGGTTAACACCTTTTAAGGCTTCTAATATTCATATTGTGTAATTCTAATAAGTGAGTATCCAGGAACAGAGTACTTGCCAATTCATGGACTGATGTCCTTTCAAATCCAGGGAGATCACAACATGTAGAAATAAAAACTAAATTAAAAGCAGAATTCTAACCTTGTCACTTGGGATCGGAGACTCATTAGGAAAAATTGCCTTTCTGTTTATTCCAGAGGCCCCGGGGGGAATCTTGTGCTTAGCAGTTGGAATAAGAAGAGGGAAATGTGCCT
>NW_017733002.1:57894-59677 GCF_001890085.2 Hipposideros armiger
TGCTACTGTTATGAATCGTAATGTAAATATCTTTTTGTTTTCTGATGGTCTTAGGCGACCCCTGTGAAAGGGTCGTTCGAGAACCGCTGCTCTAGTTCCATCTGGATGATCCTAATCATCTTCTTAAAGTCAGCCCATTAGAAAGCCTGCCCATTTCTACCCTAATCCTTTCTTGTTATAAAAATATCCATCACAAAGGCAGTGGGATAGAGTGTGGACATATTTTGGAGGTCCTTATTTTGCTCACTACAAAATCTGTTAAAAGCATAGTATTCCGTGTCATTCAGGGGCCCTTATATAAAATAAATAAACACGTAATTTACCACAGTTTCTGGAATGAGTGACTACACTATTGCTTCAATAATGCAAGCGAAGAAATGCTTGGCTCAGAAGACCTAAAAGTGCCTATACCTGAGTCTAACACAGGACCTCGTCCTTGCTATTCAGTGTATGGTCCACAGACCAGGACCTGCAGGATCAATACCCCCTTGTTATAAATGCAGCCTCTCTGAGGCCCCCATGAACTGCTGATTCTAATTTTGCATTTCTGGTAGGATCCTGTTTATTCATAAGCACACTCAAGTTGAAGGGTAGGTCTTGACTAGGTTTGCTCACCTTCTCACTGTTGACCTTGGAGGCTGAATAGTAATTGGTTGGGGTGCTGTCCCGTGAATTGTGGGTGTTTAGCAGTATTCCTTCAGGCAATGCCAGATGCCACAGGCACAAAAGCATTTCTGGGTGAGAAACTCTGCTGAGAGCAACATGAAAAAAATAATAAAGGCCCATCAGATACTCTGATATTCTCTTTGGACAGATTATGAAACCACTCCTGCTCCACCCCAGGGCCTTTGCACTGGCCATTCCTTCTTCCAGGTACACACTTGCCAACATTACCTTGCCTGTCCCTTCCTTTCTTCACTGTGGTCTCTGTTCAAATGTTGACTTGTTTGCAGGTGTTGACTAAACATCATTTGAAAAAGAAACACACGAGTCACTAAGTTTTTAAACTTGCTTTCCTTTTCTCCATATGCTCTGTCACCATCTGAAATGTAATATGTTTTTATTATTAGGTTGCATATTTTTTCTTCATCATTGACTTGTATGAACTTCTGTTTTTCAGTACTCGAATACTCACACATTAGACAGTATCTAAAACATGATGAGCAGTCACTTTATATTCTTGAAATACACGAAGAATTTCTCATGAAAACTGTAGAAAACATGACACCTTTGGAAAGAAGCAATTGGGATAAAAATTTCTAATGTGAAATGATACAGAAACCCATAGAAGAATCAGATCCATACTAAAATATTGAAATTAATCATTTGGCTGCAAAATATAATTTTTTAAAAAAAATTTATGAGTAAATAAATTTTTTTAAAATTTATTTAAAATTTATTTTAAATAAAATGAGTAATTTTCATACAAGTGACATTACTCAGATAGCTCTAGTGCTACCTAGTGTTACTCAGGTAGCACTAGAGCTATCTGAGTAATGTCACTTGTATGAAAATTACTCATTTTATTTTTCTGTCTTCAAAGTCACCTCTTCTTCATGGAACCAGTGAATATTACAAGAGTTTCAGAATTTCTTCTCCTGGGACTTGCAGACGAGCCAGAACTGCAGCCCCTCATCTATGGGCTTTTCCTCTCCATGTACCTGATCACTGTGTTTGAAACCTGCTCATCATCCTGGCCATCAGCTCAGACTTCCACCTCCACACACCCATGTATTTCTTCCTCTCCAACCTGTCCTTTGTGGACATCTGTTTCACCTCCAAC